>NW_019942672.1:115643-124247 GCF_002910315.2 Salvelinus sp. IW2-2015 | reverse complement strand
CTCACCCCTCAGACAGGCAGACAGGCACTCACCCCTCAGACAGGCAGACAGACACTCACCCCTCAGACAGGCAGACAGACACTCACCCCTCAGACAGGCAGACAGGCAGACTCACCCCTCAGACAGGCATTTTCTAATGGTTGTGTTAACGTTAACTAAATGTTTTCTAATGGTTTTGTTCTCAGGAGGTTCTCCAGACGGTGCCCAAGTTCTGCTTCCCCTTCGATGTGGAGAGGTAGGATTCTGTCCCCTGTTCCCTTGTTAAATCCTGTACTCTGTGTGCACACACACAAACACACACACACACACACACACACACACACACACACACAATCATATTTATTAGAAACTGGAGAGCTCTGTATGTGCCACATAATGGAGCTCAGCTACAGGGGAGTCTGCTGTTAGCCCCCTATCGGCTGTTAGCCCCCTATCCCTCGTCTCGTGTTGTGTTGGTGGTATCGGATTCTTGTTGGGTCCGTGAGTCAGGACTGGTGGGCATTGGCAAACTCACATGCCTTCCTGTCACCCAAATGGGCGGACAATGACAGTTCCAGGAACGTGGCAACGCATATTTCTTTTTATTTGGGAGTGGTGAGTGCCATAATTTAAGATAAGAGAGGGCTCAAGGTGCTTTTAATAATAGGAAGACAGGCAGTGACTCACACCCTCAGACAGGCAGGACACCCTGCAGAACAGGGACTTCACACCTCAGAGCAGATCAAACAGACAGGCAGACACAGACAGTCACTACCACCCCTCAGCAGGCAGAACGACAGACATCACACCTCGACGCAGAACAACAGAATACACCCAGCAGCAGCAACTCACCCCTCAGAGGCAGGAAAACCAGACAGGCAGACAACTCACCCCCACTCAGAGAACAGACAGGCGCAGAACATACTTCCACCCTCAGACAGATAATCAGACAGGACCCAGACGAGACTCTACCCCTCACAGGAAGGCAGACAGCCCACCTCAAACAGCACAGCCGCAGACTCACCCCTCAGACAGGAGCAGACCAGCAGACTCACCCCTCAGAACAGGGTCAAGAAGGAACCTCACCCCTCAGAACCCAAGGCAGACAGACAGACAACACCCTCAGACAGCAAGACAGCAACTCACCCCTCAGCAGAACAACAGGCAGTGACTCACCCCTCAGACAGGCAGACCACTACACCCTCAGACTATAAAAACAGGAGCAGCAACTCCCCTACAGGCAGCCAGACTCACACCCCTCAGACAGGACCAGACTCACCCCCCGACAGGCAAATACTCACCCCTCAAGACCGCAGACCACACAGACTCAGACCCCTCAGGAGCAGGATACCCAGACAGAGCAGACTCACCCTGCAGACAGAGCAGACTCACCTCAGACAGGCAGACTCAACACCCCTCAGGAGGCAGGCAGAACAGACAGACACACTCAACCCTCATGACAAGCAGACACAGACACTCACCCCTAGACAGGGCAGAACAGACAGACACTCACCCCTCAGTCAGCAGCAGACAGACGACTCACCCTCGACAGGCAGACATACTCAAAACCCCTCAGACAGGAGACAACTCACCCCTCAAGACAGAACAGACAGACTCACCCCTACAGACATACAGCAGACAGACAGACTCACCCTCAATCAGGCACAGGCAGACAGGCAGACTCAACCCCTCAGACAGGCAGACAGACAGACCTCACCCCTCAGACAGCAGACAGACAGGACTCACCCCTAGCAGACAGGCAGCACCCAGGAACAGACAGCGACTCAACCCCTCAAGACAGGCAGAACAGACATCACCCCTCATTGGCAGACAGCAGACTCACCCCTCAACAGACAGGCAGACAGAGACAACTCACCCCTCAGGACAGCAGACAGGACACCACCCCTCAAGCACAGCCAGACGTCACCCCTCAGACATGGCAGACAGAGCACTGATCCTTCAGGCCGCGTCAGTACCAGGCAGGCAGACAGACACTCACCCCTCAGGCAGGCAGGCAGACACTCACCCCTCAGACAGGCAGACAGGCAACTCACCCTCAGAACAGACAACAGGCAGACTCACCCCTCCACAGACAGGACAGGAATCACCAGACAGCACAGCAGACTCACCCCTCAGACAGGCAAAAGACAGTGCAGGACTCACCCTTCAGGACAGGCCAGACAGACGAAGACTCACCCTAGCGGCCAGACAGAAGCAGAGTCAGGGCAGACAGACAGGAACCACCCTCAGACAGGCAGACAGACTAGACACTCACCCCTCAACAGGCAGACAGACAGACCGAGCCACCCCTCAGACAGCAGGCAGGACAGACAGACCAGACTCACCCCTGCAGACAGGCAGACAGACAGGAAGCAGCACTCACCCCTCAGACATGCAGACAGACCAGACCAGACTCACCCTCATTCAGGCAAGGCGGTAGACAGGGACAGACCTTACCCCTCCAGACAGCAGACAAGAGACACTCACCCTTCAGACAGGCAGACAGGCGGAGACTCACCCTGCAGACAGGCAGCAGGCAGGAATCAACAGGCAGACAGGCCTCACCCTCAGGAAGCAGCAGCAGACAGACGACTCACCCCTGCGACAGCAGACGAGCAGACTTCACCCCTGCAGACAGGCAGACAGACAGACTCACCCCTAGGCAGACAGATGTTTCATATGGTGCCTCAGCTCTGCTCCTTGTCTAAATCCAATATGCCCCTGGTGGGGGGGTGAAGGGCAGGTCCCCCCAGGGAGCGTGTTGGGCAGGTAAAGCCCTTAGGCTCGTACACCCCCACCCTTGCACGTTCTGTACCCCCTCCACCCTGCCCGTTCTGCTACCCCCCCTCCACCCTGCCGTTCTGTACCCCCCCCCCCACCTTGCACGTTCTGTACCCCTCCACCCTGCCCGTTCTGTACCCAGAGAGGATGCTTAGCTCATTGTCACAGCAAGCTGCCTGCCACCAAAGTCTCCCTCCTTTCCAGCCCCTCCCTCCCCCATTATCACCCTGATAATTTGATGTTAGGTTATTCGTAGCTAATGATTTAAGCTGTGGGATTCATATGAGAATTATGTAAACCTTTTTAGGCCCTTGATTCTCTCAACTGCCACCAGCTCATCATCTCTGAACATTGAAGCTCATGTCTTTGTATGTCCGTCTTAGTTATGCTGTTTTAATTATTTCATGAGATGATTGTTAGGACTCTATTAACTTCTTTTTAATTAACGTCCTTTCTTCAACAAGTTCATCTTGAGTGATTAAGTCTGGTTGTTGTTTGATTAGGCCAAATTATTACAGGGCTTGTCGTATGAATGGAAAATACACTGAATTATTAAATAACTGAATAAACTGTTGTTCACGACTATAATACATAAAATGTTTCTTCCCGTTTTCTAAGCATGTGTATCATATCAGTTTAGTGTTGATAACTTTTTGCTGTCTTTTTTCAAATGCCATTTCAGTTTCTTCGCGCAGTTCGCTCTAGTCTCCCTCTTGTGTATTCTTGCTGCTCTTGTTCTCTATCTGGTTACTATTTACGATGCATTGTCTGCATGTTGCTGTTTCTGCGTCTGTGCGTGATGTTTGTGTTTTCGTGTGATTGTATGTCTCGTGTTTACGTTTGATTGATGTTGTGTTTGCGTTGGGTGTGATGTTTCGTTGTGTTGAGCTTGCATTTACTGGTATGTGTGGTTGACGTTGAGTGAGTGTTGTGTTTACGTTGGGTGATGTTCGTTGTTGGGTGGTGATTTTTGTGGTCGTTTAGTGCTAACGTAACGTAAAAGTTGTGTTTTAATTTGGTTGTGTTCCGTTTAGTCTGTTGTGTTTACGTACGTAGCTGATATTGTTTTCGTAATTCGGTTGTGTTAACAGTTAATAAATGTTTTCTACATGGTTGTGTTTGGTTGTCTTAGAGTTAACTTAATGTGTTTTCTAATGGTTGGTTGTTACTTAATCCATCTATAATTGTTTCTATCCGTCAGATGGTTTTTCGTTCTGGTTTTTGCTCATGTTCTTAACGATTATTCTTAATGTTTGTGAACTCGTTGTTTAAGTGGTTTGCGTGACGTTGAAGTCTAAGTTGGTAGTACTAATTTCCTAAATGCGTTGTGTACACGTTAACTGAAATTGTTCTCTAATGGTTGTGGTTCTCAGGAGGTTTCTCTCAGACGGTGCCCAATTCGCTGTCCCCTTCGATGTGGAGAGGTAGGGATTCTGTCGCCTGCTTCCCTTGTTAAATTCCTGGTACGTCTGTGTGTGCACGACAACACACACACACACACAATCACTATGATAGTCTTGAGAAACTGGGAGAGCTGTGTATTGGCACAAATTGGAGCGTTACTACAGGGGAGTCGCTGTTAATCTGCCCCTATCTGCTGTCACATCCGCCCCTACTCGCTGTCTCTGTCACCTGTGCTGCTAACCCCCGTCTGCTGGATGTCAACCTCCCCGTCTACTTCAACCGCCCCGTCTGCCTTTAATCCCCGTCGTGCTGTAAGTTACCCCCTGCGGGTGTCTCCGTCTGTTAACTTCACCGCTCCCGTCGCTGTTCCGCCCGTTTGTCGTTGAACCCCTCCGTCTGCTGTTACCCCCCGTCGCTTTAACCCTCCCGTTCTCTTGCCTTGCTGGTAACCCGCCCGTCGTCAGCCCTCCCTTCCCGCTGTCAATCTGCGCCGTCTGCTGTAACCCCCCGTCTGCCTGTCAGCCCCTCCGTAACTTTTCGCTTCGTCT
Source organism: Salvelinus sp. IW2-2015 (assembly GCF_002910315.2). Classification (NCBI taxonomy): domain Eukaryota; kingdom Metazoa; phylum Chordata; class Actinopteri; order Salmoniformes; family Salmonidae; genus Salvelinus; species Salvelinus sp. IW2-2015. Next base: position 119,535 of record NW_019942672.1, on the reverse strand, counting down.
TAATCTCCCTGTTGCCGTTAACCCCCTTTGCTTGTAACCCCCCCGTGCTGCTGTTATCTCCCCTTGCTTTCCCTCTCCGTCTGCTGTGAACCCCCGTCTGCTGTTAACCCCCTCGTGCCTGTTAAGTCCCTCCCCGCTTGCTGTGTACCCCTCCGTACTGCTTGTAACACCCGTCCGTCTGCTGTTAACCGCCGTCGCCGCGGTTAACACCCCCCGTCGGCTGTTAAAAAAAAAACCCCCCGTCCGCCTCTGTTAACTCCCCGATGCCGTTACTCCCTACCGTCTGGTGTTCTAACCCCCCGTTCTGCTGTGTTAACCGCCCCGATCGGCTGTGTTAGCCCCATAGTTGCTGTTCTCTCTGCTTCCGTGTATTCGCAGTCCTCAGAACTATAGTTTAAACTGCCTGCTTAGTAAACTTCTGAAGCTATCCAGTCTGAGTATAGCTATATCTCTAGGACTTGCGTTACCAGTCTGAACTATATCGCTGAGACTTGGTACCAGTCTGAGTAACTTTAACTCTAGACTTGGTATCCACATCCTGAGTAACTATATGTCTCTAGACTTGCAGTACCCAGTCGAGAACTTATCTTTGATTCAGTCTCTAACTTCTCTACTTGGTACCAAGTCTGAGTAACTAGTATCTCTAGACTTGACCCACTTCTGAAATAATCATATTCGTCTAGACGTTGTACCAGTCTGAGTAATCTATATCTCGTAGACTTGGTACCAGTCTAATAACTCATATCTCTCTCAGACTTCGCTACCAGCCTTGAGTAACTATAATCGTCTAGACTTTGGTACCAATCTGAAGTAGACTATATCTCTTAGGAACTTGTACCGGCTGTTCATTACCTACTGTACCAGTCTGAGTAACTTATATCTCATAGACTGGGTAACAGATCCTGCAGCTAATATCTCGTCTAACTTGCGTGACCCAGTTAGTAAGCTGACTCTCACTATGACCGCTAATCTGTAATCTCTCTAGACATGTACCAGTCTGCAGTAACTATATCTCTCTAGACTTGGTACCACTTCTGAATAACTATATCCTCTAGATTGGGTATCCAGCATTCCTGAGTAACTTAATCTCTAGACTTGCTACCAGTGTCTGAGTAATCTATTCTCTATGACTTGGTACGCAGTCTGAGTAACTATCCACTCTCTACTGTACTAGTTGGACAGTAAGCTCTTAGTCTGTTACAGTCATAACTATCACTCTAGACTTGGTACTTAGTCTGAATCTACTATTCTCAGACTTGGTACCAGCTGATAGTAACTATATCTCTTAGACTGGCTACCAGTCTGAGTAACTATATCTCTAGACTTGCTACCAGTTGAGTAACTAATTCTCTAGACTTGGTACCAGTCTGAGTAACTATATCTCTAGGTAACTTGGTACCAGTCTGAGAACTATATCTCTAGGACTTGCTACAGTTGATAACTATATCTCTAGACTTGCTACCAGTCTGAGTAACTTATCTCTAGACTTGCTACCAGTCTGAGTAACTATATCTTCTAGACTTGGCTACCAGTCTGAGTAACTATATCTCTAGACTTGCTACCAGTCTGAGTAACTTATATCTCTAGACTTGCGTACCAGTTTGAGTAACTATATCTCTAGACTTGCTACCAGTCTGAATAACTAATTCTAGACTTGGTACCAGTCGTGAGTAACTATATCTCTAGACTTGCTACCAGTCTGAGTAACTATATCTCAGACTTGGTACCAGTATGAGTAAATATCTCTGACTTGGCTTACGCAGTCTGAGGTAATCTATATCTCTAGACTTTGCTACCAGTCTGAGTTAACTTATCTCTAGACTGTGGTACCAGTCTGAATAAGTATATCTCTAGACTTGGTACCCAGTCTGGATAACGTATTCTCTCAGGAACTTGCTACAGTCTGAGTAACTATATCTCCTAGACTTGCCTACACGTGCTGTAGTAAGCTATATTCTCTAGAACTTGGTACCAGTCTGAGTAACATATATCTTCTAGACTTGCTACTCAGTCTGATAACTATATCTCTTAGACTTGGTATCGCCCAGTCAGCTGAAGTTAGACTATATCTCTAGACTGGGTAGTTTCGTACCTAATCTCTGGAAAGTAGCACTATCTCTAGACTGGTACCAGTCGAGTAACTATATCTTCTAGACTTTGACCATTCCTGAGTAACGTATTCTCTAGACTTTGGTACAGTCTGAGTAACTATATCTCTAGACTTGGTAACCTTCTGTACTAATATCTCTAGACTTGGTACAGTCTGAGTAACGTATCTCTAGACTTGGTACCAGTCTGAGTAACTATAGCTTCTACGACTGTACATCTGAGATTATTCTAACTTGGACAGGTTTTGATACTATCTCATAGACTTGCTACCAGTCTGAGTAACTATATCTCTGACTTGCTACCAGTATGAGTACTATATCTCTAGACTTGCTACCAGTCTGAACTAACTATATCTCTAGACTTGGTACCAGTCTGAGTAACATATCTCTAGACTTCGCTACCAGTCTGAGTAACTATATTCTCTAGACTTGGTACCAGTAGAGTAACTATATCTCTAGAACTTGGTACCAGTCTGAGTAACCTATATTTCTAGACTTGCTACCAGTCTGAGTAAACTATATCTCTAGACTTTGGGTACCAGTCTGAATAACTATATCTCTAGACTTCGGTACCAGTCTGAGTAACTATATCTCTGACTTGCTACCAGTCTGAGGAACTATATCTCTAGACTTGTACCAGTCTGAGTAACTATATCTGCTAGACGTGGTACCGCAGCTGGAACTATATTTCTCTAGACTTGCTACCAGTCTGAGTGAAACTCATATTCTCTAGTGACTGGTACAGTCTGAAAACTATATCCTCTAGAACTCTGGTACCAGGTCTGAAGTAACTATATTCTGAGGCTTTCACGAGATTCTCATCCTTGGAATTGTACCAGCTGATACTTACCTAGAGTAAAGGCTATAATATCTCTAGACTTTCGTACACAGTCTGAGTAAACTATAATCTCTTAGACTAGTGCTACCGTCTGAGTAACTATATCTCTAGACTTGGTACCAGTACTGAGTAAGCTGATATTCGTAGACTTGGTACCAGCGGAGTCCTAGTAACTCAAGCTGCTTAGAACTTGTACATTCGTTACTTCGCTTACTTGCCTACCGGATCTGAGTAACTAATCTTCTAGACTTTTGGTAGCCAGTCTGAGAACTATATCTCTAGGACTTGGTACCAGTCTTGAGTAACTTTATCTCTAGACTTGGCTTCACCGTAGGTCTGAAGTAATCTATCTAGACTGCTACGATCCTTGGTACCAGCTCTAACGTACATTCTGGTATATCTCTAAGAGCTTCAACGTTTGGTTAATACTCGCTAGCTTGTCCAGTGAAGATAATCTGCTAGACTTGGGCCAGTCTGATAGATAGATCCAGACTTCATGAATACTATTCTAGACTTCTACCAGTCTGATGAACTATACTCTAGACTTGCTACCAGTCTGAGTAACTGATAATCTCTAGACTTGCTACCAGTCTGAGTAAACTATATCTCTAGACTTGGTACCAGTCGAAACTATATCTCTAGACTTTACCAGTCGAATAACTATATCTCTAGACTTGACCACTGAATAACTATATCTCTAGACTTGCGACCAGTCTGAAGAACTATATCTCTAGACTCTACCAGTCTGAGAACTAGTATCTCTAGACTTGCTACCAGTCTGATAACTATATCTCTAGACTTGCTACCAGTCTGAGTAACTAATCTCTAGACTTGCTACCAGTCTGAGTAACTATATCTCTAGACTTGCTACCAGTCTGAGTAACTATATCTCTAGACTGTTGCTACCAGTCTGATGAATAATTTTATCTCGATTTGGAAGTAGCCA
>NW_019942672.1:98974-115618 GCF_002910315.2 Salvelinus sp. IW2-2015 | reverse complement strand
CTATCGGGGGGGGAGGGCGTTGTAGGGCCCCTATCGGCTGTTAGCCCCCTATCGGCTGTTAGCCCCCCTATCGGCTGTTTAGCCCCCTATCGGCTGTTTAGCCCCCCTAATCGGCTGTTAGCCCCCTATCGGCTGTCTCTGTGCTCCGTGTACCAGTCTGAATAACTATATCCTCTCAGCTGGCTACCAGCATGTCAGTGAAGTAACTATTATCGTACTAGACTTGGGTACCAGTCTGAGTAACATATTTCTCTAGACTGTCTACCAGCTCTGAGAATCATATCTCTAGACTGTGGGTACCAGTCTGGAGTAACTATATCTCTAGACTTGCTACCAGTGAGTAACTATAATCTCTAGACTTGGTACCAGTCTCTGAGATAACTTACTACATCTTCTAGACTTGGTACCAGTCTGAGTATAACTATATCTCTAGACTTGCGTACCAGTCTGAGTAACTATATCTCTAGACTTGGTACCAGTCTGAGTAACTATTATCTCTAGACTTGGTACCAGTCTGAGTAACTATATCTCTAGACTTGTACCAGTCTGAGTAACTATATCTCTAGACTTGCGGTACCAGTATTCTGAGTAGTAAACTATATCTCTTAGACTTGGTACCAGTCTGAAGATAACTAATCTCTAGACTTCTAGGTACCAGTCTCTGAAGTAACTATATCTCTAGACTTGGTACCAGTCTGATAACTATATCTTCTAGACTTGCTACCAGTCTGAGTAACTAATCTCTAGACTGCGTACCAGTCTGAGTACTAACTATATCTCTAGACTGGCTACCAGTCTGAGTAACTATATCTCTAGACTTACCGGTGCGGGTACCAGTCTTATTCCGAGGATAACCTATATCTCTAGACCCCTGCGGGTACCAAGTCTAGGAGAGGTAACCGTATAGCTTAAGTCTCAGATCTCGTAACCAACTAGTCTCTAGCGAGTTACGGCTATGAAGTAATCATCTAGACTTTATAGTTTTAGTCAGAACTGGTACCCCTAAGTTCTAGAAGACATTATTAGTTACTCAGACTGCGTAGCCAAGTCTAGAGAGTTATAGTACTTCAGACGTGTCAGTGTACCAAGTTCTAAGAGAAAGCTTACTCAGACTGGTAGCCAAGTCTAGAAATTAGTTACCCTCAGACTGTAGCCAATTCTAGAAATTAGTTATACTCAGACTCGGTAGCCAAGTCCTAAGATATAGTTACTCAGACTGTCGGTAGCAAGTCTAGAGATATAGTTTACTCAGACTTGTACAAGCTAGAGAGTATGTATCTCAGATTGGTACCAAGTCTAGAGATATAGTTCTCAGACTGTACCAAGTCTAGAGATATAGTTACTCAGACTGGTACCAAGTCTAGAGATTTAGTTATTCAGGACTGGTACACGGAGCACAGAGAACAGCCCTGATAGGGGGCTAACAGCCGGATAAGGGCGCTAACAGCCGATAGGGGCGCTAACAGCCCGATAGGGGGCTAACAGCCGATAGGGGGCTAACAGCCCGATAGGGGCAACAAGCCGATAAGGGGCTAAACAGCCGATAGGGGGCTCAACAGCAGACTCCCCTGTAGCTGAGCTCCATATGTGGCACATACAGAGCTCTTCCAGTTTTCTAATAAAATATGATCTGTGTGTGTGTGTCGCGCTGTCGTTGTGTGTGTGTGTGTGTGTGTTTGTGTGTGTGCACACAGAGTACAGGATTTTAACAATGGGAACATGGGGACAGAATCCCTACCCTCTCCACATCGAAGGGGAAGCAGAACTTGGGCACTCGTCTGGCAGAACCTCCTGAGACACAAAACCATTAGAAAAACATTTAGTTAACGTTAACCACCAACCATTAGAAAATGCCTGTCTGAGGGTGAGTCTGCCTGTCTGCCTTGTCTGAGGGGTCGAGTGTCTGGTCTGCCTGTCTGAGGGTGAGTGTCTTGCTTCTGCCTGGTCCTGAGGGGTGAGTGCCGTCTGCCTGTCCTGAGGGCGTGAGTCTGCCTGTCTGCCTGTCTGAGCGGAGTGAGTCTGCCTGTCTGCCCTGTCTGAGGTGTGAGTGTCTGCTCTGCCTGTCTGAGGGGTGAGTCTGCCTGTCCGCCTCGAGGCTGAGTCTGTCTGCTCTGTCTGCCTTTCTTCTGAGGGGGTGAGTGTCTGTCTGGTCTGTCTGGTCTGCCTGTCTGTCGAGGGGTGATGTGTCTGTCCTGTCTGCCTTGCCTGTCTGAGGGTGAGTGTCTGTCTTGCCTGCCCTGCCTGTACTGAGCGGGTGAGTGTCTGTCTGTCTGCCTCTGAGCGGGTGAGGAAGTGTCTTTGTCGTCTGCCCTGACTGTTCTGCCGTCTGTCCTCTGAGGGGTGAGTCTGTCTGTCTGCCTGTCTGAGGGGTGAGTCTTGGCTCTGTCACGGGTTAGTCTGTCTGTCCTGCGACGGGGTGAGTGTCTTGTCTGTCTGTTCTGCTTGCCTGTCTGAGGGTGAGCTTCTGTCCTGTCTGCCTGCCTGTCAGGGTGAGTCTCTCTGTCTGTCTGCTGTCTGAGGGTGAGTGTCTGCGTCTGTCTGCGTCTGAGGGGTAGGTGTCTGCTCTGCCTGCCTGAAGAGGGTGAGTCTGTCTTCTTGTCTGCCAGCTGAGGAGGTAGTGTCTCTGTCTGTCTGCCTGTCTGAGGGGTGAGTCTGGCTGTCTGCCTGCTGTCTGTCTGAGGGGTGCGCTGCTCTGTCTGTCTGCCTGTCTGGGGGTGAGTTGTTCTGTCTGTCTGCGCTGTCTGAGGGCTGCGTCTTCTGCCTGCTGCCTGACCTGAGGGGGTTCTCTGTTGTTGCCCTGTCGTGGCTGCCTGTCTGCCTGTCTGAGGGGTGAGTCTCGCTGTCTCTGTCTAGGGTGAGTCTGCTGTGCGTTGAGGTAGTGTCTGTCTGCCTGTCTGAGGGTGAGTTGTCTGTCTGCCTTCTGAGGGGTGATGTCTGTCTGTCCTGACCTGTCTGAGGGGTGAGTCTGCGTCTGCTCCTGTCTGTCTGAGGGGTGGCCAGTTTCGCCTGTCTGCTGTCCTGAGGGGTTGAGTCTGTCTGTGGGTCTGCCGTGTCTGAGGGGTGAGTATCTGTCTGCGCAGGGAGTTGTCTCCTCGAGGGGTGAGGTTCTGGCTGTCTGGAGGGGTGAGTGTCTGTGTCTGCCTGTCATGGGGTGAGCCTGTCTGTCTGTCTGCCTGTCTGAGGGGTGATTGTCTGTCTGTCTTCCTGCTCTGAGGGGTGAGTGTCGTTGCCTGTCTGGCAGGGTTGAAGTGCGTCTGCCTGTCTGAGGGGTGAGGTCTGCCTGTCTGAGGGTGAGTCTTGTCTGCGTCTTGAGGGGTGAGTCCCTCCAGTGAGTCTGCCTGTCTGAGGGTGGTCGCTGTCTGCCTGTCTGAGGGGTGGAGTCTGCTTCTGTCTGACGAGGGGTGAGTCTCCTGCGCTGTCTGAGGGGTGAGTCTGCCTGTCCGTTTGTCAGCGGGTGAGTCTGCTGTCTGGCTAGTCCTGCCTGTCTGAGGGGTGAAGTCTGCTGCAGTGTCTGAGGTGAGTCTTGCCTGCTCTGCATCTGTCTGAGGGTGAGTCGTCTGTCTGCCTGATCTGAGCGGCGTGAGTCTGTCTGTTGTCTGCCGTGCTGAGGGGTGAGTTTGTTGCCTTCCGTGAACTGTCTGCCTGTCTGAGGGGTTGGACTGTCTGTCGCCTGCTGTCCTTCTGTCTGAGGGGAGTCTTGTCTGTCTGCCTGCCTTCTTCTTTATGTCTAGAGGGTGGTGAGTGTGTCTCTGTCTGTCTCGGAAGGGGTGAGTAGTCCTGCCTTGTTCTGAGTGGTGCAGTTATGTTCTGCCTGTCTGAGGTGGTATCTCCTGTCTGTTGGATCTGTCTGAGGGTGATGTGTCTGTCTGTCTGCCTGCCTCTGAGGGGTGTCAGTGCCTGTCCTGTCTGCTCGTCTGAGGGGTGAGTGTCTGCTGTCTGTCGTCTGAGGGGTGAGTTCCTGCTATCTGTCTAGGGGGTGAGTCTGCCTGTCTGTCTGTATTGAGGGTGGAGTCTGCCCTGTTCTGAGGGGTGAGGTCTCTGTCCTAGGTGTTGCCTGTCTGAGGGGTGAGTCTGCTCTGTCTGAAGTTTAGTCTGCCTGCTTGAGCGGGGTTGAGTCTGGCCTGTCTGGGTGAGTCTGTTTCTGTCTGAGGGTGTGAACCGTCTGCCTCTCTGTCTGAGGGGAGTCTTGCCTGCTGAGGGGTGAGCTCTGCCCTGTCTGCCTGTTCTTGAGGGGTGCAGTCTGCCTGTCTGCCTGTCTCGAGGGGGTGAGTCTGCCTGTCTGCCTTGTTCTGAGGGGTGAGTCCCTGTCTTGCCTGTCTGAGGGGTGAGTCTGTCTGTCTGCTGTCTGAGGGGTGCAGTGTACTGTCTGCCTGTTCTGAGGGGTGAGTGCTCTGTCTGCCTGCCTGGAGGGTGTGATCCTGTTCTGTCTGTCTGCCTGAGAGGTGAGTTCTTCGTCTGTCTGTCTGCCTGAGGATGTGAGTGTTCTTGTCTGTCTGCCTGTCTGAGGGTGCAGTGTCTGTCTGGCCTGCCTGAGGGTGCAGTCTGTCTGTCCTGTCTGCCTGAGAGGTGCGTCTTGCAGTCTGGTCTGCCTGAGGGGTGAGTCTGGTCTGCCTGCCTTGTCTGTCTGTCTGAGGGGTGAGTCTGTCTGTTTCGTGCTGCCCGGTCTGAGGGCGTGAGTATGTCTGCCGCGTCTGATGGCGTGAGTCTGTCTGCCTGTGAAGGGGTGAGTGTTTCTGCTGCCTGTTTTTTTATATTCTAAGGGTGGGTGAAATTTCTGACTTCTGTCTGAAGGGTGAGATCTGATCTGACTTTTTATACTGAATACATAGAAGAGAGATTAGTGAGAATCTAGAGAACCTGCATCTAGATTAAATTTATCTGGATACTGAGGGTGGGTGTGTCGTGATCTGGATGCGTGGGCCTGCGGTCTGAGGGTGAGTGTCTGTCTGTCTGCCTGCCTGTCTGAGGGGTGAGGTCTGCCTGTCTTGTCTGTCTTGAAGGTGAGTGTGCCTGTCTGTCTGTCTGAGGGGTAGTCTGCCTTGTCTGTGTTTTATCTGTCTGAGGGTGGTGAGTCTTGCCTGGTCTGTCTGTTCGTGTCTGACAAGGCTGAGTCTGTCTGGTCTGTTTTATCTGTCATGAGCGGTGGTAAGTCTGCCTTCCGTCTGTACCTTTGAGGATAGAAGGTTCTGTCTGTATTTATACTGATCATGAAGTGGTGAAGACTAGTCTGTAACAATGATATTAATACTGATCTAAAGAGAAAGGTGGAATAAGTCTTGGACCTGATACTGTATTAATCTGTACTGAGAGTAGGTAAGTAAAAATCTGCATGTCTGTATTAAATATACTGTACTAGGAGAGTGGTGAGAGTCTAGCACGATCATGTTTGAAATTACTGTCTAGAGGGTTGTGAGAGCCACAAATCTGTCATGTCTGTCTCTTCAATTATTAAAAAAGCACACTTGAAGACCTATCTTATTCTAAAAAAATAATGGCAACTCAACCACTCACCAAATAAAAGAAATATAGAGTTGCCAGATCCATGAGAAACTGTACAATTGATCAAGCCCAATATTTGGAGTTGACAGGAAAGAGGAATGATAGAGATTGAAATATAGAACATCCTGACCCAAGGACACCAACAAAGATCCCGATACAACAAACGAGAGTAGGCTCTGTCTGTCTGTTAGTCTGTCTGTGTCAAAACAGTATTTAAGCCGGTCACTCACTTGTAAAAAACACTATTTAAGTATAAGAAGGTTAGGTTTAAGAAAGGTTAGGAGATTTGAGGTGAGGTATTGGAGTAAAGTGTTGTTTACAGGAAAATAGAAGATTTTAGTAAGACAAATCTGTGTGAGATGATGTGTGATTGTGATGATGTACAAACAAATAAGATAGAAATCATTTCATCCCAAGATCACACAAACTCAAGGCAGGAGCAAATGTTCCAGCAACCCCATTCCCAACACAAACCCTCTTTCCCATCCAGGAAGGCGTACAACTGACAAGCATCTCTCTCGCCCTTCCTTCTCCAACAAGCATCTCTCTCGCCCTTCCTTTCTCCAACAAGCATCTCTCTCGCCCTTCCTTCTCCAAACAACATCCTCTCTCGCCCTTTCCTTCTCCAACAAGCATCTCTGTCTGTCTCAATCTGTTTGTGTGTGTCTAGTCTCAATCGTCCACTCCTCTCTCTCTCCGGTCTCACTCCATCCATCCTCCCTCCAGGTGATGTGGGGGTTGCAGACTTGAGGGGAAACCAATGTTGCTGTTGTTATTCTGTTGTACCACTATTTCCTTCCTCTCTACCTCTTCTTCCCCCTTCTCTCCTCTTTCCTCTCCCCTCTCTCCTCATCCATCTCCCCTTCTCTCCATCCTCCCTCTACATCCTCTCCTCTTACATCCTCTCCTCCCCTCTACATTCCTCTCCTCCCCATCTCTACATCCCCCTCTACCCCCTCCTCTCCTCTCATCTTCTCTCACACGAACTAGCCTTTCCCAAAAAAAAAAAAACCACAAAAATTTTCTTTCTCTTTCTTTTTTTCCCCCTCCCTCCCCTTCCCCTCTCTCTTCCTCTCCATTCCTCTCCATTCACTCATCTCTCCTTCCCCTTCTCCATCCTCTCCATTCACTCAAGTCTCTCCTCCTCTCCCATCCTCTCCTCCCCATCCACTTCCATCTCCCCTCTCCATCCTCTTCCTCCCCATCCACTCCATCCTCCCCTCTCCAGTCCTCTCCTCCCCATCCACTCCATCCTCCCCTCTCCACTTCCTCTCCTTCCCGCATCCTCTCTCGCCCAAGTCCACTCCATTTTCCTCTCCTCCCCATCCACTCCATCCTCTCCTTCCCCATTCTCCACTCCATCCTCTCCTCCCCATCCACTTCCCATCCTTCTCCTCCACATTCACTCTCCCTCCTCTCCTTCCACATTCACTCTCCCTCCTCTCCTCTTCCCTCTCTCCTCTTACATTCCTCTCCTCTACATCCTCTCCTCTACATCCTCTCCTCTACATCCTCTCCTCTACATCCTCTACTCTACATCCTTCTACGTCTTACATCCTTCTACTCTACATTCCTCTACTCTACAGTCCTCTACATCCTCTACTCTACATCCTCTAACTCTACATCCTCTACTCTACATCCTCTACTCTACTCCTCTTACTCTAGCATCCTCTACTCTACATCTCTACTCTCCTCTGATTCCAGACAAAGAATATAAAGTAGCTAATACATTGCAGCTCTGGAGGCAGATGTGTGTTGTGGTGTGGCTATTATTATCGGAGGTAGAGACCAGGGGGTATCAGTCAGTGAGACAGCACACTTCTGGTCCCCTGACATAGCGTTCTGGACATCACAGTACAGGGCCTGCTGGCCTCTGCACAGCTCACATCCTTCCCAACACAGCTTTATCATTTTCGCGGCAGGTCTTCCCTTCCACACTGTCTCTCGCCATCAGCCGGTGTTCCCCATTGGTGTCAACATGGACGATCGGACCCAGTGTGTTCTTGATGTGGTATACTAAGGTGGGACCGAGAGGGCGCAAGTGAGAGGTCTGGGATCAGAGAGTCGCGTGTGCCCGAACGAGGTAAGCTGGGGATCGACGCGGCGAAACCCGGGCTGCAGCAGGTGTGAGGAGAGGGGAACCCACTTGTGGATGCACATCTATACAACAGAAAAACCACTAGCAAAATACAAACAGACGTCACAAAGGGAAAAGGTCAGGACAACCCAGGTGGTTAAATGCTACCCCAGCCAGGTTTTTGTTGGGGCTTTTCATTTGGCGTGTTGAACTTTAAACAAGACAAAAGTCACTTCCTTCTGTAGAGGATTCTGCTCTTATTTTGCTTCCTGGAGAATGATGTGAAAAGTGTTGTTGTTTTTTTAGCATGGAAGACACACAAGCTGAACTGCTGCCATCTAGTGATGAAACTGCATGAGAGAACACCTCCCCAACTCTCACACACTCAACAGTTAGGGACATATAGAAAGGTTTCGTAGGGATCTTGGCCTTCTAGTCAGCGTTAGGTTGAGACACTTAGTGCTAGGTGAGTAGTTAGCCACTTTAGCCTCCAAAAAATGTCCTTATTTTAAAAAGAACCAAACAGATTTAGTTGTCTCACTGACTCAAGTACAGACTCATTGGTCTAGTACTGTAGGTCTGTAAAGGATTAAACATATCGGAAAAAGTGTTATGTTGAACAATGTTCTGTGTATCGCTATCGCCAAGTCAGTAGTGCTTGGCTCTTCTGTATAAATATCTTCATAATAATGTTATTGTAAGTTTGTTGTGTCGCTCCTCTGCTGTTATAATGTACAATATTCTGGTTAGCTGAAAACTCAAACCATTACATGTTCACAACTCATTTTCACGATTCTCTGAAACACTTGATGAATGTCCCATTTTGTTTTTCCCAATGAATGGTTTGGTATTTCTGTTCCGTAGGTGACTGTGTGGTAATACATCCTGGTAATTGGTTGTGTTAAAAGTGTGTTGTCTCTGTCCCCTGCCTGTGTGCGTGCGTGCGTGCGTGCGTGCGTGCCTGTTCCCAGGGTTTCCCAGAGGCAGGTGGGCCAGAACTTTACCTTTGTGCTGACGGACATCGAGAGCAAGCAGAGGTTTGGCTTCTGTAGACTCACGTCTGGCTGCCGCGTCTGCATCTGTCTGCTCAGGTACGACACATACCACTTACAAATAGTACATTTCAACAAGGCAGCTTATTCTCTTCCTACTGGCCGATGGATCAACCGGTTACGCAAATCCAGTTCACTATTTCTATTATTTTTAGAAATGAATTTTGTCACAATTATATAACGTATGAGGAAAGACGTATTTTATCGTTAGTTATTCATAAATAAATACAATATAAAGTTGTAATATCCTCACTTCACTCTTTATAATATGCAGATTACGTTTCTTAATTGATTGTGGAGACGGTGAGGTTTTGGAAGTGAAAGAAACTCAAATGTAGAGGATGATAGTGTTTCTTTGGAAGCGGTATGCATCCGAATGTTAGCCTCTTGAAGTTAGTCAGTTACAGAATACTAAACTCCTGAATTCCCCCATTTAATATTATTCATTTAGTTATTTTATCCAGGACAAACAATTGGAAGTCCAACCTATCAATGACAACTATGAAGTATTGTTTTAGTAGTAGATTGAAGATTGTAGGTTCAACTCCCTCTCGAGATATTGTTTAGCGCAGATTTATCTCAAATATTATGTCATCTTTTATTATTGCACAGAAAGATATCTAAGTAAAAAATACATTGAAAAATGTTTTATTTATTTTTAATAGGACCTTTTAAATTAAACCACATTTTATGTTAACACTTGACAATGTCCTTTTAATAAGAAACATTTAATTAGTAAAACAGTATAGTTGAATTAAGCACAGGAGTAATGGGAATTTGCACAATAAAAAAACTATAATAAAAAAATAAAAAAATAAAAATGGGGGGGATATTGACGACAGTCGCAGGGTTTTTCTTGTTCCTGATGAGCTGCTGTCGAGATGAGCTGTACCCCCCCGCCCCTCCTCCGCCCCTCCACTCCCCCGGACAGCCACCACCATGCCCTTTGTTTCTCTCTCTCTTCTCGTTATTCAGCTACTGGCACAGAAGCACGGCAAAGGAAGCCGCTCGGCCCATCATTATGCATGAACCCTCGCTGCCAATTAGCAGAGACTCCCCTGTCCCCCTCTCTGAGTCCCACATGCTAATTCATTTGACATATGATGTATACAATTCATTATGCATTCTGAGTAGTTTGCATGGCTTGCTTCATTCATCATAAGAAATGTATAGAAAGTTTTTACTCTTCTGTGTGTGTGTGTGTGTGTGTGTGTTTTAAAGACTTCACAGTTCTTTGTTTTTGTGGCCTGTTTTATTTATGTTTGCCTCTTAAATAGACCCACTGTGTGGGGAAAAAGATTAGTGAAAATATTTTAAAACATAATAACAAAGATGCATATTTTGGATATCTCATGGTTTATACATGTGAAATATGTACAAATGTGATTTTTCACATCAATGACAGAGAGTAAAGACCTGGTCTCAAGTTTATTCTGTTGTTTTATCAAGATACACAACTGGGAAGTAGTTGATCATTCTTAGATAAACAATCCAAGTTGTGATCATATTGAATAATATGTTTTAATCTATGTTMTAATCATATAAAACAGATAGATACAAATTTAGACGATCAACAAGGTCCCTGTGACGATATTTCTAGCGAGCTACCTTCATTTAAAGTGTTTGTTCCCCGGACATAAAACAAAAGTAATTAAAACCATTTGGGTCCCTGTGATTGTTGAAGTGCTGGGACTATAAAATTGTCACCTATGCTTACACAAGGAAGTGGCTTAATGACTAGGACAGTTTTACATGGCCAGGGCTTTGTAGTGCTGCGACTAAAMCCCAGGCCAAAAGGGCCGTGCTACCTTCAGGCCAAAACCTTTTTAAAGAGGTACAAAGCTTTGATTTTACAATCTTTCTTCCTTCCCCTCGACCCCCATCCTCCGCCTCCTCTTCTTTCCTTTGGTAATTCTTTCACATTTAGGGAGAAACCGCCTTCGGACATGTGAGAGAGGTCGCTGATGAAAAAAAAAGGCGGTTTCCTTGATTTTATTTGGCGGCTGAGAATTGGGTTCCCTTTTAGGGACGTTAGCGCTCCCGTTAGTGGTCACTGAGCGGGACGCCGGAGGGCATTTCCTTCCCAGTACTTAACCTCTAACCCGGGAAAGTAAAGGTGTAATCAAATCTTCCAGTGAGCCAGCTACAAGGTGCAAGTTGACTGGGTGTGGAGGGAGATTTAAGACCTGTCCAGGGAATAGAAATAACACACAACAGGTACTTTATGGCAGCAAACAGCGGAGACGCGGCTACGTCCTTAACAACGCGTAGGTTACTAATCACATGACAACCTAGCCAAAGATATACACGTATTTATTTGCCCTGAAATGGATTGAGAGATTGCAGTTGGTTTATATTGATAATATCTCAACGCCAGGAAACATAACTCTCATCTCTCTGTTGGCATTTGTTTAGTTGGTAATTACATAATTTATGTCCTTACAAAAAACACCAGTGAATTGATTTGAGCTTTTAGAGAATATTTGTCTTCAACAGAATTATAATAAAGAAGATTTGATTCCACTGCTGGACCATCCCTGTGTGGTGTTATAGTTGATAGAGAGTCTGAGGGGTTGTGTTGTGGTAGGGGATACAGTACAGTCTGAGGTCGTGGTAGGGCACAGTATGAGGGGTCGTGTAGGTAACAGTATGAGGGTCGTGGTAGGGGATACAGTATGAGGGGTCGTGGTAGGGATACAGTATGAGGGTCGTGGTAGGGGATACAGATGAGGGGTCGTGGTAGGGGATACAGTATGAGGGGTCGTGGTAGGGATACAGTATGAGGGGTCGTGGTAGGGGATACAGGTCTGAGGGTCGTGGTAGGGGATACAGTCTGAGGGGGCGTGGTAGGGGATAACAGTATGAGGGGTCGTGTGGTGGATACAGTCTGAGGGGTCGTGTAGGGGGACACAGTCTGAGGGGTCGTGGTAGGGATACAGTATGAGGGTCGTGGTAGGGGATACAGATGAGGGTCGTGGTAGGGGATACAGTATGAGGGGTCGTTGGTAGGGGATACAGTATGAGGGGTCGTGGTAGGGGATCAGTATGAGGGTCGTGGTAGGGGATACAGTATGAGGGGTCGTGGTAGGGGATACAGTCTGAGGGGTCGTGGTAGGGGACACAGTATGAGGGGTGTGTGGTAGGGGATACAGTATGAGGGGTCGTGGTAGGGGATACAGTATGAGGGGTCGTGGAGGGGATACAGTATGAGGGGTCGTTGGGAGGGGATACAGTATGAGGGCGTGGTAGGGGGATACAGTCTGAGGGGTCGTGGTAGGGGAACAGTATGAGGGGTCGTGGTAGGGGATACAGTATGAGGGGTCGTGGTAGGGGATACAGTATGAGGGGTCGTGGTAGGGGATACAGTATGAGGGGTCGTGGTAGGGGATACAGTCTTGAGGGTTCGTGGTTAGGGGATACAGTCTTGAGGGGTCGTGGTAGGGATACAGTCTGAGGGTCGTGGTAGGGGATACAGTCTGAGGGGTCGTGGTAGGGAGTACAGTCTGAGGGTCGTGGTAGGGGATACAGTATGAGGGGTCGTGGTAGGGATACAGTCTGAGGGGTCGTGGAGGGGATACAGTATGAGGGGGTCGTGGTAGGGGATACAGTCTGAGGGGTCGTGGTAGGGATACAGTATGAGGGGTCGTGGTAGGACACAGTATGAGGGTCGTGGTAGGGATACAGTATGAGGGGGCGTGGTAGGGGATACAGTATGAGGGGTCGTGGTAGGGGATACAGTCTGAGGGGTCGTGTAGGGATACAGTCTGAGGGGTCGTGTAGGGGGATACAGTATGGGGGTCGTGTAGGGATACAGTATGAGGGGTCGTGGTAGGGATACAGTCTGAGGGTCGTGGTAGGGGACACAGTATGAGGGTCGTGGTAGGGGACACAGTATGAGGGTCGTGGTAGGGTAGAGATGGAGAGTATCAGGTACGTTGAGGGGTCGTGGTAGGGGATACAGTCTGAGGGGTCGTGGTAGGGAACAGATGAGGGGTCGTGGAGGGGAACAGTCTGAGGGGTCGTGGTAGGGGATACAGTATGAGGGGTCGTGGTAGGGGATACAGTATGAGGGGTCGTGGTAGGGGATACAGTCTGAGGGGTCGTGTAGGGGTACAGTCTGAGGGCGCTGGTAGGGGATACAGTATGAGGGTCGTGGTAGGGGACACAGTATGAGGGGTCTATTCGTGGTAGGGATACAGTCTGAGGGGTCGTGGTAGGGGATACAGTATGAGGGGTCGTGGTAGGGGACACAGTATGAGGGGTCGTGGTAGGGGATACAGTATGAGGGGTCGTTGGTAGGGGATACAGTTGAGGGGTCGTGGTAGGGGATACAGTATGAGGGGTCGTGGGTAGGGATACAGTTATGAGGGTCGTGGTAGGGATACAGTATGAGGGTCGTGTAGGGGATACAGTCTGAGGGGTCGTGGTAGGGAACAGTATGAGGGGTCGTGGTAGGGATACAGTATGAGGGGTCGTGGTAGATACAGTATGAGGGGTCGTGGTAGGGATACAGTATGAGGGGTCGTGGTAGGGGATACAGTATGAGGGGTCGTGGTAGGGAACAGTATGAGGTCGTTGGTGTCGCATGAGGGTCGTTGGTTTAGTGGATACATATGAGGGTCGGGGTAGGGGTACAGTATGAGGGGTCGTGTAGGGGATACAGTATGAGGGGTCGTGGTAGGGGATACAGTATGAGGGGTCGTGGTAGGGGATACAGTGAGGGGTCGTGGTAGGGGGATACAGTCTGAGGGTCGTGTAGGATACAGTATGAGGGGTCGTTGGTAGGGGATACAGTATGAGGGTCGTGGTAGGGCGATACAGTATTAGGGTCGTGGTAGGGATACAGGTTGAGGGGTCGTGGTAGGGGATACAGTCTGAGGGGTCGTGGTAGGGGATACCAGTCTGAGGGGTCGTGGTAGGGAAAGATGAGTCGTGGTCGTTGGATACATATGGTATATGGACGAAGCATCTTGAGGTCGTGGTAGGGGATACAGTAATGAGGGGTCGTGGTAGGGGATACAGTATGGGTGTGGTAGGGATACAGTCTGAGGGGTCGCTGGTAGGGGATACAGTATGAGGGGTCGTGGTAGGGGCATACAGTATGAGGGGTCCGTGGTAGGGATACAGATGAGGGGTCGTGGTAGGGGATAAGTATGAGGGCGTCGGGTAGGGGATCGTATAGGGGTCGCGGTAGTGGATACAGTATGAGGGTCGTGGGCTAGGGATACAGTATGAGGGCGTCGTGGTAGGGGATACCAGTATGAGGGTCGTGGTAGGGCATCTGACCCCAAAAGAAATATAAAGATACACATAAAGAGAAGACTAGCAGATCATACCAGAAAACCTTAACAAACAAGAAAGAAAACCAGGCCAAGAACGGTGGCAGGATCCTTTACGTTTTCTATGAACCGCCACTAATGAATATCAAGCTATATAAAGTATCATTTCTTATTAATAGTATAAATTCAGAAAGATGGAATCTGTGTCTTCCACTCGTATAGAAAAACGCACACATATACACAAAACCCACACGTATCACACTTGACCACCCATGCCATGCAAGCAATCCCCTTTAAAGCACCATCCTGTGCATATTGCACCCCAATGTAAAATGGTTGTTGAACTCTCCCTGACAGACGATTTAATCTGGACTGTGCTCATTATTGTATTACAGAGAGGAAGAATGAATCAGAACGGAGAGAGCGAAGGTGAGGGAGAGAGGGGCACCCCTATGCCATCCATTAGATTAAGACAACATTTCTAAAGTTAAGTATCTCCAACCTATTACTTCCTCATTAATAACCCAATTTCTCTGGCCAAACTTCCGCTCTCCTTTCATCATCTGATGGTGGCCCTCTTTGGGTGGCGGTTGCATGGCTCTCCCCAATATAATACAAAGGAGGAGGGGAGCCAAGGGACCAGGGCCCTCCATGCATGCTGACCCTTGCATTGTTCAAGAAATTTTCTTTTTTAGCAGCTCATCTGTGTTCCTGATAAATTGTAGTTTGGAAACACAGATTTCCTTACTTTGCAGTATTCACAAGGAATTGTGTTAATTATTGCTGAATTGTGTAAGGTATTGATAAGCATCTATGCGTTTCCAAGGAGTCTCCCAGCCAGTTCTTTGGTTAATCTTCATTTTATAACACACGTTTGAATGAACTCTGTCCTCTGTTTCTTCCTTCAATTATCTTAGGTCACAAGAATCTGAAGGGCTTTTAACATTCAAGAAATCATAGCTTTACTATTCAATTTTAGCAGGGCCTGATTGTGTTGTGATATAGATTAAATTGGGCTTATGAATTGAAGTTGTTTTACTTCGTACCAGGGTTGGGGTCCAATTTAATGGCCTAGATTAAATCAAGATCAAGTGTTAAACCCGCTAACGACACCCCAAAGCGGGGTGTTTGGCCGGTGTCGGAGCGGTGTAACTTGCATTTGGAGACTGTCAAATTCAGTGAGCTCCTGCTCGTGCAGTTGACCACACACACAGTAAGCAGGAATTGAATTTGAATTAGAATTAAAAGGAAGTAGAATGTAATTCAATCAAATTTAATGAAATTCTATTGTTATTTATTATTCACATTCACTATGTACAAAGGTTTAAAAATTACAGTGCAGTCTTGAAATATTCTAAAATAATTTTGTCATATTTTGAGATGTCTATTCTGCTGCATTTAATAAGTTGTTCAGATGCTAAAAGGATCGAGACTTTCATGTCCCAGCTTGGAATTGCTTTGAATTGCTTTTGAATGTAAATATTATTATCCGTGATAGGTGCAAATTCTATGTCAAATTCTCTTCCTGTGGGGTGTGTCCAATTCAAATGTGAAATTCATGGGGTTGCGAAATTCTGAATTGACCCCAATTCTGACGTCTACTTTTACGTATCCCTATTTACTATCAAAAAACAAATGGGATCAATTGACATGTTTAGTCCATCCTTTTAGTGGGTAATTATGTTGCATACATTACTTGCCTACTGTACTGCTGTAGAGGTATTTCCTCCATATCGTCCAATCATGTACGTGGAACGATGTGAATGGCTAGCTGAGTGTAGCGTGTGTGCGCGCGTAATTAGCGTTTCAATCGGTTGACGTCACTCGCGCTTTTAGAGACCTTGAAGATAGTGGTTCCCCTTGCTCTGGCAAGGGCCGCGGCTTTTGTGGGCATGGGTAACGATGCTTCGTGGTGTACTGTTGTTGATGTGTGCAGAGGGTCCCTTGGTTCGCGCGGGGGCGGACAATAAAGTTATACTGCTTACATTTGATGACCTGCTGACCCGGATCACTGGTTGCTGCGGAAAAGGAGGAGGTCGAAAGGGGTGAGTGTAACGATGTGAAATGGGTCTAGCTAGTTAGCGGATGGGCGCGCTAATAGCGTTTCAATCGGTGACGTCACTCGCTGTGAGCCTTGAAGTAGTGGTTCCCCTTTCTCTGCAAGGGCCGTGGCTTTTGTGAGCGATGGGTAACGATGGCTTCGTGGGTGACTGTTGTGATGTGTGCAGAGGGTCCCTGGTTCGCGCCCCGGGTCTGGGCGAGTGGACAGACTGAAAGTTAAACTTTGACATACGTTACAGTAGCCTATTCTCACCTCTGTTAGAGGGTTCCTCTGGTTATTGTCCTATCTGTCAGTGTCGCCTCTATCTTGGGCATGGCGGAGGATTAGGGAACTGGAAGCTTTTACTACTTTACCGGGCTGCCTACATGCAACTGGTCCTGAGTTGCTGTTGAAGAGCGTGCATGGCCAGAACAAATCTTACAGTGTGGGTAATGCAAGTTCGCTCAGTTACAAAGTTAATAAATAGTAGAGGCTGTCTTAAAAATCACCATGGCTGATCAACAAGTTCGTTTATACCTGTGCTGACATGCCTTCTTTTCTTTTGACTCACATTTTTTCAACACGGCTTCATACAAGTGTGTTATATAAAAATTTGTGAGGTGTGCTACTCATCCGATCTGTGGACTATAGGTGGTCGCGACACAGTCTTGATGTCCCTGAACAGAGTTAATGTGA
>NW_019942672.1:78865-96293 GCF_002910315.2 Salvelinus sp. IW2-2015 | reverse complement strand
GGCCCCAGATTAATTGGTTTACTTTGTGAGTATACAGTACTTTGAAGGGACATGTGTGTTTTAAAACGGCTGGAGAGATAACCAAGCCCCCACACACAGTGATGGATGTCTTTCTATCGGGGACTTAGGAAACACAAACAGGGCTAAGCCGCTAACTGGGGAGAGGAGCAGTGCTTACTGACATAGTTTCATTTAAGAAAAAAGAAACGCATACCATAGAGAAACCTCAGCCTAATTTTGCTAAGGCAAGATGTAGTCCGGTATCCCTATCTGGGTATCGTGATGAGTTGCAGTTCGCTGCTCTCTGCTACACCAATCATTTCTTTGTCTCTAACACAAAAGATTACAGCCTGGTCATTAAGGAGTGTGATGGTTGAAAGGGTTGTGAGGCCTGACGAAGGAGAGGCTGACAGGACAGATGAGGAGAGAGCGAGAGAGGACTATTTAAATAAACCCTGACGTGGGATATGGAAGGGATTAGTGTCCAGGAGCCTAGCTTCTTAAACAAAGGGCAAGAGGAGACTGATAATGACGATTTCAGTGACCTGCTCAGATTTTCTATTTTTATTTTTAGCATTTTTTTGGTGGTATTGATTAACTTCAACACACCCACATKTCAGATAAATATCCACTGCTATTTCGTTTGGAAACATGGCATATTTATCTCTTTAGGTTTCTGTTTTTAAATGTCCAGTCAGCATGTGAATTCTGTTGATAACACAGGCATGTTAGGTTTTGGGTTTCGACAGTGTATGACCTGATTACGYGGAGATCTTCACGCGGACATCAAAATATTGGCATGTGAAAAAGCTGATTGTTCCAGGTTAATGGTCACTCAGGCCCCCTGATGGCTGCGCTTGGCTGCACTTGCCCGGGAATCGCCATGTCATTGGCCCCTTGCAGATTTAGCAATATTAAAATTTGCATTAGGTTGACTTTGTTTTCTTGTTGTGTGTTAATTCCAGTCTGCAGAGCAGCCAGTGACCCATGCCCTGAGAACTACCCAGCATCCCCCTGTCTCTACAGGACTTCCACGGCTAATAAAAGTCCCTCAGCCAAGACACACACACACACACACACACACACACACACTTTTTACTGGGGATTACAAATCAAACATTTTATTGTCATCTCTTTGGAATTATTTTGTATTAGCCTACTTACTACATTAGTCACCTTAGAGACAGTATTTTAATGAAAGTTTCATTGCGATTTTTTTTTGGCGGTCATTTTTTGTTAGCCAGGTAGACATTTCAATTTAACAACCAACTTTTGTTAATGCATAATACCCACACATTTTGTTTAATTTAAGTTTCATTTTGACCGTATTCATTCATTCATTTGTTCTTAATTTCATCCTTCCTTCAGTTAAGGAAGCATCTATTTATTTGTTGAAGTGCAGATTGATAACGTTTTCCACTGTCATTATGCCAGACGTTTTCTAAAATACATGTTAACAYCCAAAGCTGAATAATATTTTAATAACTCACTTCGATACCCCACCACATTTTTTTATTATTTGATTGCATAACATTATAAATGAATTGAGCTTTTTTTCTGAGCAACCTTCAAGCCAAAACAAAACGCTGGCCACATTCCACCTCAAAAGCAAGTCAAATATCTCCGCCAAGAACGTGTCAATCTTATCAAGCGAGACATGTTGCAGATGCTTCTGGCTTCTGGTGGGTGTATTTTGCCATTAGCTATAACACAAACACTACAGTATAAATTATTTTTAGTTTGTTCATTTTATTTATTAATTTGACATTAATTAGGTAAGGAAAAACCAGAAGGAATGTCTATTTGAAAATGTGTAAATAGGTGATGTGGTAATGCTTCTCTCCCTCTGCGTCTGCGTGTTGGCTTGTGTTGAGCCTGGGCTGTGCATCTGGGATCAGTATGCTTGTAAACCATGGCATCCCTCCTCCCCCCCCCACCTCCTCCTCCTCCTACTCCTCCTACCACAGCTCTCACTGGCCCAGGAATGTGTAAAACGACAGGAATGTGTCAAATGCAAAGCCCTCAGAATAAGAGGAATGTGTTGATGAGATGTACAGTATACTATTTTACCCACAGCAGTAGGACTATACAATGGCTGTGTCCATAGCGCCCTGGCTGAGTCCATAGCGCCCTGGCTGAGTCCATAGCGCCCTGGCTGAGTCCATAGCGCCCTGGCTGAGTCCATAGCGGCCCTGGCTGAGTCCATAGCGCCCTGTCCTGAGTCATAGCTCATCTTAGCTCTAGCGTCTCTTTGTGAGTTAGCCCTTGCTCCCTCCATAAGTCCTACTTATTTAAGTCCGATTATACAGTTTCATATGTCTTAGCTGATTTAAACATGTGTATTTTTGTGTTTCTCTCCGTCTCTCAAGTTATCTGCCCTGGTTTGGAGATCTATACAAGCTCCTGAACATACGCTAGCAGATTACCTAACCACAAACCAGGTAAGATCTCTGTACTTCTTTAAGACATGTGGCAACTTAATAAGGAGAGTAGAGAGAGAGCGGAGAGAGCGAGAGAGGGAGAGGGATAGAAAGAGACGAAGAGACAGATGAGAGAGAGAGGGAAGAAAAGAGAGAGGATAGAAGAGAGAGAGGGATTAGAAAGAGAGAGGAGGGATATAAGAGAGAGAGAGGATAGAAGAGAGAGGAGAGGGGAGAAAGAGAGAGAGGGATAGAAAGAGCAGAGGAGGGATAGAGGAGAGAGGAGGATAGAGAGAGAGAGGACTCTTGAATGATTTACTGGAAAAACAACAACTGTTTAGGATAACAAGATGAACATGCACACACTTCGGCTAACTATTTCCCCTGACAGATAAACTGAGGGGGAAGGAGAGAGCATATGAGAGGAGGGAGGGAGAAGGAGAGAGCATTTGAGGAGGGGAGGGAGAAGAGAAGCATTGAGGAGGGAGGGAGAAGGAAGCAGCATTGAGGAGAGGGAAGGGAGAGAGCATTGGAGGAGAGGAGGAGAGAGCATTGAGGAGGAGGGAGGGAGAAGGAGGGGGGATGGAGAGGGGAGGTGGAGACGCGAGGGTACAGTTGAAGGGTTAATGAGGACGGGAGGGAGAGGGAAAGTAGAAGTGAGGAGCCGGAGGCGAGTGTCGGGGGGATTGAGGGACGGCAAGGGATGCAGGAGCTGAGAGTGACGGCGGAGAGGGGCAGTGGAGGGGGAGAAGGGAGAGAGCATTGAGGAGGAGGGAGGGAGAGAGAGCATTGAGGAGAGAGGGAGAAGGAAAGAGCATTGAGGGAGGGAGAGCGAGGAAGGAGAGAGCATTGAGGAGGAGAAGGAGAGAGGCATTGAGGAGGAGGGAGGAGAAGGAGAGAGCATTGAGGAGGAGGTGAGGAGAAGAAGAAGCATGAGGAGGAGGGAGAAAGAGACGACTTAAGAGGACAGAGAGCATGCAGGAGAGGGAGGGGAAGGAGAGAGCATTGAGGAGGAGGAGGAGAAGGGAGAGAAGCATTGAGGAGGAGGAGGGAGAAGGAGAGAGCATTGAGGAGGAGGGAGGGAGAAAGGAGAGAGCATTGAGGAGGAGAGGCAGAAGGAGAGGAGCATTGAGGAGGAGGGGAAGGAGAGAGCAATTGAGGAGGGGAGAGAGAGAGAAAGCATGAGGGGAGGGAGGAGAAGGAGAGAGCATTGAAGGAGCGAGTAGGAGGGAGGAAAGAGAGGAGCATTAGGAGGGGGAGGAGAAGCGAGAGCATTGAGAGGAGGGGAGGAGAAGGAGAGAGCATGCGAGGAGGAAGGAGGAAGAGCATGGAGGAGGGGGAGAAGGAGAGAGCATGAGGGAGGAAGGATTGGTTGTGAGCTGGAACTAAGGAGTGCCTGTATCTCTACTTCCTCAAACACTGCTGAGGAGGCATGAAGGAGACCGAGCCCCTCCTAATACACACACGTAGGGTCAGAGGGGCACAGGAACGGACCATGTCATGCAACAATTTCAACCAATCGGAGTGCTAACCCGTCATTATCCTGACCTGCTTCTCTAATATTCAATTGTTATTATTTTTATATTTTAGTTATTGTATATTATATTATTATTTACTCCTCAACAGCTCTCTCCTTAATTGATCATTGCCATCAACAGAACAATTTCTGGTGTTTTGGAATGGTGTCCTCCTGAATCTCTGATCACTTGGGTGGATCTGAAACTACGTTAGTGTAAATATGGATGAATGTGTTTGACGCATGTCATTTCCAGTCAAAACAAAGAAAGAGCACAAGTATAAAGGCTATTTTCTGGTAAAATAATAACTCCTTTGTTTGTGTGGAACATTTCTGTGTTTCATCTTTGATGATGAGAGTAGAGAGAGAGATGAGGTGATGTTGGGGAAGAGAAGTGTCGGTGTGCCATGGTTTGGTTTATATTTTACCCTGCCGTAGCAAGGCGTATGGAGGGACGCCTTGAACAGATGAGGTTTAGGACCAGGGGTAATTAAGTGTTTCCTCAGGCTCAGCTCTGTACTACCATGCGTGTGAGCATTCAGCATCTCATGGACAGGAGGCTGTTCAATCGTACACCTCTCTCTCACTGTCTCCACGACACACTCTGTCGTCTTCTCTGTCTCTCTCTGTCTCTCTGGGCTCTGTGTTGTATCATAAGCACTCCACCATTGAAAGCTGCAATCAGAGACAAAAAGGCCTTAAATAAAAATAATGTACAATAGCCTGTGTCTGTAGTAACTATGCACTTTAGTAGCCCGTCTCGTTAGCCCGCAGCCCGTCTGGTGTTCACCCTCCAAGTTTCTCTCACGTCACCCCGCTCCTCCGCTCTCTCCACTGGCTTTCCAGTTGAAAGCTCGCATCCGCTACAAGACCATGGTGCTTGCCGACGGAGCTGTGAGGGAACGGCACCTCCGTACCTTCAGGCTCTGATCAGGCCTACACCCAAACAAGGGCACTGCGTTCATCCACCTCTGGCCTGCTCGCCTCCCTACCTCTTGAGGAATACAGTTCCCGCTCAGCCCAGTCAAAACTTGCGCTGTCTGGCACCCCAATGGTGGAACAAACTCCCTCACGACGCCAGGTCAGCGGAGTCAATCACCACCTTCCCGGAGACACCTGGAACCCCACCTCTTTAAGGAATACCTAGGATAGGATAAAGTAATCCTTCTAACCCCCCCCCCCCCCCCCCCTTAAAAGAGTTAGATGCACTATTGTAAAGTGGTTGTTCCACTGGATATCATAAGGTGAATGCACCAATTTGTAAGTCGCTCTGGATAAGAGCGTCTGCTAAATGACTTAAATGTAAATGTAAATGTAGTAACTATGTCTTAGTAACTATGCAACTATGTCTTAGTAACTGTCTTAGTAAATATGCAATTATGTCTTAGTAACTGTCTTAGTAAATATGCAATTATGTCTTAGTAGCTGTCTTAGTAACTATGTCTTAGTAACCATGTCTACTAACTATGCAATTATGTCTTAGTAACTTTGCAACTTAGTCTTAGTACCTATGCATTTGTCTTAGTAACTATGTCTTAGTAACCATGTCTTAGTAACTATGTCTTAGTAACTATGCATTTGTCTTAGTAACTGTGTTATTAACTATGTCTTAGTATAACTATGCAATTATGTCTTAGTAACCAGTCATAGTAACTACAGTGCCTTAAGAAAGTATTGGGTGGTGGACCATTCTTGATGCACACAGGGAAACTGTTGAGCGTGAAAAACCCAGCAGCGTTGCAGTTCTTGACACACTACCATACCCTGTTCAAAAGGCACTTAAATATTTTGTCTTGCCCTTTCTCCCTCTGAATGGAACACATACACAATCCATGCTTCAAGGCTTTTAAAATTATTATTTGACCTGTCTRCTCCCCTCCATCTACACTGATTTAAAGTGGATTTATCAGTTGACGTCAATAAGGGATCATAGCTTTCACCTGGATTCACCTGGTGTTTTGTATATATATCTGACACACGATTTTACATTTGGATAATTCTTATTGTGGTGTGTTTTTCAGGAGAATGAGCTGAATGACATGCTGAACTCACTGTACAGTCTGCCGGTGCCAAAGCCTTTCACCCCCGTCAACCTGAGTGTGGTAGGTACAGTAGGACTCCTGGAGAGAAGAGGGGGAACGGAGGGAGGACAGGAGAGGGGGAACGGAGGGAGAACGGAGGGAGGACAGGAGAGGGGACTGAGGAGGACAGAGAGAGGGAACGGTAGGAGACAGAAGGAGGGAACGGAGGGAGACAGAGGGGAGAAGGAGGAGTACAGGTAGAGGGAACCGGGAGGACAGAGAGGGGAACCAGGAGACAGGAGAGGGAACCGTGAGACAGGAGAGCGGGATACCGAGGGAGGGACAGAGAGGGAAACCGAGTTAGGACAGGGAGGAACCAGTGAGGACAGGAGGGAACCGAGTGGAACGGAGGTGAGACAGATAGGAACGAGAACAGGAGGAGGGAACGGAGGAGACATGAGAGGGCGAACGGTAGGAGACAGGAGATGGTACTTTATACGGAGCGATAAAGGGGTGAACGGAGGAGAAGAGAGGGAACAGGAAAACGGATGAACAGGAGAGGGATATGGGAGACTATTAGTTAGGGAATGATGGGAAACAGAGAGGGAGGACAGGAGGGGCAGAACGGACAGGGAGAGGCAGAGGGAAACGATGGGTGACAGGAGAGGGAAACGGAGGGAGACGGAGACGAGGAGAGGAGAACGAGGAGGACAGGATGGGGGACCGAGAGAAGGAGAGGAGGAGAGAACGAGAGGAACGGGTAGGACAGGAGGAGAGGAGAGGGAACACGGAGGTGGACAGAGAGAGGGGAAACGAGGGAGGACAGGAAGGAAGGGAACGGAGGGAGACAAGAGGAGTAGGGAAACGGAGGGAGAAGAGGAGAGGGAACGAGGGAGACAGGGAACGAGGGAGGACAGGAAGGAGTGGAACGGAGGGACAGAGAGAGATGGAAACGGAGAACAGAGAGGAGGGAGGGAAACGAGGAAGGAGAGGGAAACGTGAGGAGATGAGATGGGAACTGAGAAGAGAGAGGGGAACAGGCAGACAGGAGGGGACCGGAGAGCAGGAAGGGAACGGATGAGATCAGAAGAGATGGAAACGGAGGAGGACTAGAAAGGGGAACGTTAGGAGACAGAGGAGAAGAGAAACGAGGAGACAGGAGAGGGAAAGGACGGAGTAGGACAGTGATAGGGAGAGAGAACAGAGAGGGAACGAGGAGGACAGGAGAGCGAAACGAGTACACAGAGAGGGTAACGAGGGAGACAGAGAGGAACGGAGGAACAGGAGGGGGAACGAGAGACAGGAGAGTGAACGAGAGACAGAGAGGTGAACGAGCGAGACAGAGAGAGACAGGATTAGGATACGAGGAGGACAGAAGAAGGAACGAGGAGGAATCAGAGAGGTGTTAACGGATGGATACAGGAGAGGAGTATGGTTGTTTTTTTTTTTTTTTTTTTTTTTTTTTTTGTTTTTTGTTTTTTTTTAGTTTTTATGTTTTTTTTTTTTTTTTTTTTGTTTTTATTTTTTTATTTTTTTTTTATTTTTATGTTTTTTTTTTTTTTGTTTTATAAACGAGTCCTAGAGATGGGAAACTAGTGAGGACAGAGAGGTTATATTATTTTTTACGGTGAGGAGATCATAGAGGGGTTTGTTTTTTTTGCTTTTGATACGTAGGAGGTAATCAGGAAGTGTGGAACGATGATGACATGTGAGAGGGGTAGAACGGAGTGGACAGAAGGCAACCGGAGTAGATCCAAGAGCAGAACGGAGGTAACAGAGAGCAAACGGATATACAGATAGGCAAACGAGGTGCAGTAGAGAGAATGGAGGACATCAGGAAGCGAACAGGGAGACAGAAGAGACTATGTAGAGGATACGGAGTGAAGGACGTGAGAGGGAAACATGAGGAGTGGAATATCTCAGGGTGATACGGATAGGGAATTTTCACGGTAGGGAGACAATAGGGAATACGGAGAGGAAGAGGAGAAGAAAACGGAGGGGACAGTAGGGGTAAAGGAACGGAGTGGAGACGTAGAGGGTAACGGAGGAGGACAGAGAGGGAAGAATCAGAGACAGAGTAGAGGTATGGAAACGGAAGAGAAGACAGAGTATTGATGGACGGAGAGTACAGCAGCAGGTCTATAACTGAGACGGAGGACAGGATGAGGGGAACGAAGGAGTACAGGAGAGGGAACGTAGGTCAGACAGAGAGGATATTTTCTTTTTATTTGTTTTTTTATTTTTTTATATATTTTATTTATTTTTTTTTATTTTTATTATTTTTTTTTTTTTTTTTTATCTTTTAATTTTTTTTTTTTTGACGGAGGGACAGAGAGGGAACGGAGAGATATGGAGAGATTATAGAACGGGGTATGTGATTAAGAGGAGAAGGTTTTTGTTTTATTTTATTTTTTTTTTTATATTAATTGTTTTTTATTTAAACTGAGGTATAGAGCGTGGAACTGAGGTGAGAGTGAGTGGTATTTTTTTATAGATATTTTTATTATTTTTATTTTGTTTTTTTTTATTTTTTTTTTTTTTTTTTTAATTTTAATATTTTTTTAATTTTATTTAATTTTTATATTATTTGTTTATTTATATATAATTTTAACTGAGTGGTATACAGGAGAGGGAACGGATGTCAAGGACATGTAGTATGAAACGTTAGGGAATACATGTAGAGTAAAATTGAAGGGTGAGTACAGAAGATCTAGTCAGAACGATGTGGACATAGAGAGTCAGAACGTAGTCAGGGACGGATAGGTCAGACAGCAACAGAGAGCAGAACGTGAGAGACAGAGAGAGACGGAGAACATGAGATGAGATGGATGGAGCACAGAGATGGACGAACGTAGTAGGACTGAGTAGAACATGAGAGGGAACGGGGAGACAGTAGAGGGCAAACTTGAGGGAGAGAGGAAAGTGGATGGTGGAACGGTAAGGAGTGTAACGTAGTAAGGACAGGGAGTGATGTAAAGAAGGAGTACAGTGAGATGTGAGATCAGAGAGAGGGAACGGTAGGAGGACAGGGATTAGGGAATGAGGAGGACGAGAGGTTTTTTTTTTTTTTATTTATCTAGGATGAGGACAGAAAGTTAACTGGGGGGATATCAGGAAGGCATGGAACGAGACGACTTAATTATATTTTTTATCTTTTTGTGAGATGTTAGAAACGGATGGTTGATGGACAGGTAAGGGGGAATTTACGGATGGTGGAAAGGGTAACAGTAGGAGAGAGTTAAAGGAGAGCCAGGATAAGGAAGATAGGAGTGAGATAAGTGAGGAGAAGGGGCTGACACTTTGTTTAGAAACACAAGTGGTCTGTGGGATAAGCCTTAGATGGACGTCTGTTAGCCTAATGGCCGCTTTCGCAACTCATCATGTCTCCTAGTTGTCCCGGGTAGAAACATCCTAACAACCAACTGGCCGTCAAACACAGGTCTTGTTTTACTTACGCCTGACACTATCTCACAGAGGATTACTGGACAAATATAACACTTATTTTTAAATCTCTCCTTTTCCATAACTGTGCCTTAAAGGGGCCATCTGGAGTTGTTACATACATTTTTGGAATGACAAATGATTGATATGTACCCATTTGATTCTTGAGGAATATAACTTCTAAATGCCTCAGGAGCTTTAATGGTCGTCCCCCATCAGAACCCAAAATAAAAGCTTGTTTTTCTCCAGTGTTTGTTATTAACAAAGTCAATGTAAACAAACACTATATAGACAGTTTTTTTTTTTACTATCATTTTTATGTCATGGATGGTCACTAATTGTGTCAGTAGCTCTGTCTAGGAATTAGAAAGTGGTGACATTTCTCCAGCACCATTTCTCAGCTTTTTACCGAAACAGGGGCGGGGAATGGGCTTTGTTATTGTTTCAACTGCTAATTGTGGCTTTAAATTGATGGGGAAAATAGAGGTTTTAAAGTCCAAAAAAAGCTGCTTTTATTGTTGTAAAATGTAGTCTCTATTTGTTATTCTGCATGATTACTGTATTGTGTTGTAAAAGAAGGCAGCTATTCTTTACAGTAGACTAAGACTTACAACAGTTAGCCTCTCCTTGGCTGTAATGTCTAAAGGTTATACAATTATACAGTTCAATTTATTCCAGTTGTCTTTTATTAACCAATAAATACATTGATAAGAAAGAAAGATTCAGTTGGATTGTGAAGCAACATGAGGAGGAGGAATACAATTTATTCTGTTTGTTTTGTAGTCTGGCACGCTTGTAATCAACGTTAATTTTTCATTACCAAGGTTAATTGAGAAAACACCCCGAGA
This sequence comes from Salvelinus sp. IW2-2015, assembly GCF_002910315.2. Taxonomy (NCBI): domain Eukaryota; kingdom Metazoa; phylum Chordata; class Actinopteri; order Salmoniformes; family Salmonidae; genus Salvelinus; species Salvelinus sp. IW2-2015. The sequence continues at coordinate 86,047 of NW_019942672.1, read as the reverse complement.
GGAGAGGTTAGGCTTCAACTGAGAAAACACCCCGAGAGGAGAGGTTAGGCTTCAACTGAGAAAACACCCCGAGAGGAGAGGTTAGGCTGTCAACTGAAAAACACCCCGTAGAGGAGAGGTGAGGCTTCAACTGCAGAAAAAACACCCCGAGAGGAGAGGGTTAGCTTCAACTGAGAAAAACACCCCGAGAGGAGAGGTTAGCTCAACTCGAGAAAACACCCAGAGAGAGTAGGCTTTCAACTGAGACAAACACTACCCCGAGAGGGAGGTTAGGCTTCAACTCGACGAAAACACCCGCAGAACGGAGCAGGTTAGGCTTCAACTAGAAAAACCCCGAGAGAGAGGTTCAGGCTATCAACTGACGGAAAACACCTCGAGAGGAGAGGATTAGGCTTCAACTGAGAAAACACCCCGAGAGGAGAGGTTAGGCTTCAACTATTAAATTGATGAAGTAGAATCTTCCACAAGATGTTTTAGTTTTATCATGGCTGCCAAGATAAAAAAAAAAGCCAGATCATTGTCCCCTTTCAAGTGTGAATTCTGTTTTGCTCTCTATCTCTCTCTCTCTCTCTCTCTCACTGTGAAGACAGCACTGTTGCATATAGCCACTGGGCAAGTACTGAAAGATGCACCAAGCCAGCAGCCGGTGAGTGCAGGAGAAGATTGAGTGAACGAAAGAGCGGGAAGAAAAAGAAGGGAGGAGAGAGAGAGAGAGAAAGAGAGATGTGAAATGTTAAAACCGCTGCTGCTGCTGCTACTCTAACCGCATGGGAGCTGAGGCMTATCCAATTTGGCCAAATAAGCCTGTCTGTCTTTTAAAATCTCACAAACACACAAACCTATCCTGGGCCTTGGAGTCGGTTTCTTCTTCTCTGGAAAACAATCAAACTGAGTGAATGATTAATGGTGTTCCATTGTACTGTATTCTCTTCCCGAATATCAGAAGTCTCTTTTATGGTGCATGTTTAAAGCAAAGGCAATTGTGCTCAGAAAGTCTCCTTGATGCCTATCCCGTTAACCCACATTTCATGTTTTTATATAAACATTGCTTTGAAAAAAATTACAGATAAGCAAACACACACACACACACAGAGCGAGGGCCTGGGACTGATGGAACTGAACTGAGGACGCACACACACACACACACACACACACACACACACGCGCAAACAAATGTGCGTGTGTTCTCAATGATTGTGCTGTGCCATGGGCAACATCAAGCAACAGTAATCCACCATTAAGATATCACCGACTCCAAGGCAGAACATAGTGTACCACGACTCAACCATAGAAATCAGGCTGCATCATTCATTTAGGTGAATTGTCATCAGACAGTGTTTGTGAGGACTGTCGATTTGACCTTTGGTCCCTTTTTCCAGGTGAGGTGTTTTATGGGTGTTGTAGTTTTGACCTGTGCTAGGTGGTGGTCTCTGTCTTTTCTCTCTTCTAAGGAGTCAAAACGCTGGGGCTATGTTATCTGGAGTGGGGTTTAGTGTGTGTGTGTTTCTGTCGTCATATGACGTGTGTAATAACGTCTCAAATAAAGAGTGTGATTTAGTGTGTGTGTGTGTGTGTGTGTGTATATGTGCTTGTATGAATGTGTGTCTGTCGTCATATGACGTGTGTAATAACGTCTCAAATATAGTGTGATTTAGTGTGTGTGTGTGTGTGTATATATGTGCTTGTATGAATGTGTGTCTGTCGTCATATGACGTGTGTAATAACGTCTCAAATATAGTGTGATTTAGTGTGTGTGTGRAGTCTATGGTCTCCTACCTGCTCTGTCCCTCTCTCAGGCGTCTTTGATCCAAACAGTCACAACCTGCTCTGGTTTCCCAAAGTGAGACAGGCAGCTCTCTGATCCTCTCAGCAACCTGTGTGTGTGTGTGTGTGTGTGTTTTGCTTGTACCCTTTAATACTGAAATAAAGACTTTGTTTCCTACCAGAGAGCTCACCTCATCTTACATCTATAGGGATCAGGTGTGTGTGTGTGTGTGTGTCAGTGCTACCCTCCTAGCTGTCAGTACAGACGGAAGCTCAATAATTCCCACAGAAGAATAGATGAGGATTCATAAGTTTTCTCGCTCGCTCACTCTCGCTGAGTGACATGCTACTCTACGTTGCTGACCCTGTCCTCTCTCTCTCTCTCTCTCTCGCTGAGTGACATGCTACTCTACGTTGCTGACCCTGTCCTCTCTCTCTCTCTGTGTGTTTCCTCAGCACTCCTACTTCATAACACCAGATATCAACGGCCTGCCCACCATCCCCGAGAGTGTAAGTCAACCAGCCTTCCCCAGATCTAGAGCCTGTTGGATGAAATGATCATTGAAATGTATTTATACGCTGAACAAAAATWTAAACSCAACATTCAACAATTACAAAGATTTTACTGAGTTGCAGTTCATATAAGGAAGTCCGTCAATTTTAAATAAATTCATTAGGACCTAATCTATGGATTTCACATGACTGGGAATCTGTTGATGACAGATTCCTTAAAAAAAGAAAGGAGGGGCATGGATCAGAAAACCAGTRCGTATCTGGTGTGACCAACATTTTGCCTCACGCATCTCCTTTGCATAGAGTTAATCAGGTTGTTGATTTGTGGAATGTTGTCTCACTCCTCTTCGATGGCTGTGCAAAGTTGCTGGATTTTGGCAGGAACTGGAACCCCGAACATGCTCAATGAGTGACATGTCTGGTGAGTAGTTCAGGCCATGGAGGAACTGGGGCATTTTCAGCTTCCAGGAATTGTGTCCAGATCCTTGTGACATGGGGCCGTGCWTTATCATMCTGAAACATGAGGTGATGGCGGCGGATGAACGGCACCACAGTGGGCCTCAGGATCTTGTTTCACGGTATCTCTGTATATTCCAATTATATATTGCCATCGATAAAATGTAGTTTGTTGTCCATAGCTAATGCCTGTCCATACCATAACTCCACCGCCACCATGGGGCACTCTGTTCTCAACGTTAACAACAGCAAACCACTCTCCCACATGATGCCATACACGTGGTCTGCGGTTGTGAGGCCGTTTGGACGTACTGCCAAATTCTCTAAAATTACGTTGGAGGCGGATTATGGTAGACAAATTAACATTTAATTATCTGGCAACATTTTTGGTGGACACTCCTGCAGTCAGCATGCAAATTGCACGCTCCCTCAACTTGAGACATCTGAGGCACTGTGTTGTTTGACTAAACTGCACATTTTAGAGTGGCCTTTTATTGTCCCCAGCACAAGGTGTACTTGTGTAATAATCACGCTGTTTAATCAGCTTCTTGATATGCCACATCTGTCAGGTGGATGGATTATCTTGACAAAGGAGAAATGTTCACTAACAGGGATCTAAACACATTTTTGAGAGAAATAAGCTTAATCTGCYTATGGAACATTTCTGGGATCTTTTATTTCAGCTCGTTAAACATGGGACCAACACTTTACATGTTGCGTTTATATTTTTGTTCAGTGCAGTTGGAGAGGGCTGTGAAATACTGTAAACAAATGACCTACATTTGTGAAATGTGTTACTTCCTGGACTCAAAGGAAAGTGATATACATCCCTAATGCTTTGAGAAGTGTGTAGTAATCAAGTCAGACTTTATTTGTTGTGAACAGAGATCAACAATTGTTAAAGCAGGTGCAGTGAAATGCTTGTGTTTCTAGTTCCAGCAGTGCGGAGTACCAGGCGGTGGTCAGCTAGTGACCGTGTCTAAGGTGCAGGGTAGAGTAGCAGGCGGTGGTCAGCTAGTGACCGTGTCTAAGGTGCAGGGTAGAGTACCAGGCGGTGGTCAGCTAGTGACCGTGTCTAAGGTGCAGGGTAGAATAGCAGGCGGTGGTCAGCTAGTGACCGTGTCTAAGGTGCAGGGTAGAGTAGCAGGCGGCGTCAGCTAGTGACCGTGTCTAAGGTGCAGGGTAGAGTAGCAGGCGGTGGTCAGCTAGTGACCGTGTCTAAGGTGTAGGGTAGAGTACCAGGCGGTGGTCAGCTAGTGACCGTGTCTAAGGTGTAGGGTAGAGTACCAGGTGGTGGTCAGCTAGTGACCGTGTCTAATGTGCAAGGTAGAATTGTAGTGGGTGTAGGGTAAGGTGAAGGTTATATGGTCCTTAACTAGCCTCTCAAAGCACTTCATGATGACAGTAGGGAGTGCTATGGGGCGGTAGTCATTTAGTTTGTCGGGAGCACACAGTCCTCGTGAGCGGCGGGGGCCCACGGCTCTGTGTTTCTTGTCCTCGAAGCGTGTGAAGGTGTTTTAGCTTGTCCGAGAGAGAGGGGTCTGTGTCCGCGACGTGGCTTTCACTTTATCTGTATTTGTCTGTAGTCCTTGCCAAATAAGTCTTGTGTCTGAGCCGTTGAGCAGTTATGAAGTCACTGACTGTCTTGTCTCTCTTGCCCCCCCCCCTCCAGAGGAACCTGACAGAGTATTTTGTGGCGGTGGACGTCAACAACATGCTACAGCTGTACGCCAGCATGCTGCACGAACGACGCATCATCATTACCTCAAGCAAGCTTAGCACTGTGAGTACCTCTTCATTAACACTGTGAGTACCTCTTCATTAGCATGATAGGAAGTCACCATCATTCATTACACGACTGTGAGTACCTCTTCATTAAATGCACTGTGAGTACCTCTTCATATACAACTGTGATACCTCTTCATTAACACTGTGAGTACCTCTTCATTAACACTGTGAGTACTCTTCATTACCACTGTGAGTACCTCTTCATTAACCTGTGAGTACCAATCTTTCATTAACACTGTGAGTACCTCTTCATTAACCCTGTGAGTACCTTCTTCAAATCAAAGTTTATTTGTCACGTGTGCCGAATACAACAGGTGTAGTAGACCTTACAGTGAAATGCTTACTTACAAAAAAGGTGTTAGGTGAACAATAGGTAAGTAAAGAAATAAAACAACAATAAAAAGACAGGTATATACAGTAGCGAGGCTATAAAAGTAGCGAGGATACATACAGACACCGGTTGTCAGGCTGATTGAGGTAGTATGTACATGTAGATGTGGTTAAGTGACTATGCATATATGACGAACAGAGAGTAGCAGTAGCGTAAAAGGAGGGGTTGGTGGGTGGCGGGACACAATGCAGATAGCCCGGTTAGTCAATGTGCGGGAGCACTGGTTGGTCGGCCCAATTGAGGTAGTATGTACTTATGTAATGAGTGTATATATATATTGTGACTATGCATATATGACAAACAGAGAGTAGCAGTAGCGTAAAAGAGGGTTGGAGGGGGGGGGGGCACACAATGCAAATAGTCGGGGTAGCCATTTGATTACCTGTTCAGGAGTCTTATGGCTTGGGGGTAAAAACTGTTGAGAAGCCTTTTTGTCCTAGACTTGGCACTCCGGTACCGCTTGCCATGCGGTAGTAAGAAGAACAGTCTATGACTGGGGTGGTTTAGGGCCTTCTTCTGGTACTCTTCATTACACAATCTACAGGATGGTACATGTACAGACCCCTGCTCTAAACTACAGGATGCTACAGACCCTGCTCTAAACTACAGGATGTACAGTACAGACCCTGCTCTAAACTACAGGATGGTACAGCCCCGCTCTAAACTACAGGATGGTAACGACCCTGCTCTAAACACCAGGATGCTACAGACCCCTTGCTCTAAACTACAGGATGGTACAGGACCCCTGCTCTAAAACTACAGGATGGTACAGACCCTGCTCTAAACTACAGGATGCTACAGACCCCTGCTCTACACTACCGGATGCTACAGACCCCTGCTCTAAACTACGGATGGAGACCCCTCTAAGCTACAGGATGGTACAGACCCCTGCTCTAAACTAACAGGATGGTACACGCCTCCTGTACCTAAACTACAGCGATGGTACAGACCCCTGCTCTAAAACTGCAGGATGGTACAGACCCCTGCTCTAAACTGCAGGATGGTACAGACCCCTGCTCTAAACTGCAGGATGTACCAGACCCCTGCTCTAAACTACAGGATGGTACAGACCCCTGCTCTAAACTACAGGTGGAAAAAGTACCCAGTTGTGTGAGAAGTTAAATTCACCCAGTAAAATACTACTTGAGTAAAAGTCTAAAAGTATTTGGTTTTAAATATACTTAAGTATAAAAGTATAAATCTCTTCAAATTCCTTCTATTACCAACGCAGACGGCACCAGTCCTCCAGATCAGAGACAGTAGGGATGACCAGGGATGTTCTCTGTTTAGTGAGTCTTCAGATCAGAGACAGTAGGGAGGACCAGGGATGTTCTCTGTTTAGTGAGTCTCAGATCAGAGACAGTAGGGATGACCAGGATGTTCTCTGTTTAGTGAGTCTTCCAGATCAGAGACAGTAGGGATGACCAGGGATGTTCTCTGTTTAGTGAATCCTCCAGATCAAGAGACAGTAGGGATGACCAGGGATTTCTCTGTTTAGTGAATCTCCAGATCAGAAGACAGTAGGGATGACCAGGGATGTTCTGTTGATAAGTGTGTGAATTACATCATTTTCCTGTCCTGTTAAGCATTCAAAATGTAACGAGAAACTTTGTGTGTCAGGGAAAATGTATGGAGTAAAAAGTACATTATTTTTCTTCTTTATGGTGAAGTAAACGTATAAGTTGTCAAAAAAATAAATAGTATGTACAGATCCGCCCAAAAATAACTCAGTAGTACTTTACTTAAGTACTTTACATCACTGCTAAACTACAGAAACATCATAGGAGTAGTAAAGTAGGTTTATGTGTCTGATTTAAACATGGCATTCCTCATCGATATTACAACACTACATCAAACTAAATGTTTTTTTTGATGGTTTGCACACACGTGCACACGTAGACAGAATTCAGAGTTCAGTGCTCCAGTCAACCGGCTTTATCTCCCTGACACGCTGGGAAGCCGCACTAGACCAGGAATTATTTAGACTGTTTCTCTTAAAGCTGCTACGTTTTATGGCCGACATACCCTAAATTATCTGTTATTAGACACTCTAACTCTCTCACATAGTTTATTATCTGTTATTAGACTTTTACTCTCTGCCGTAGTTGGAGTAGAGCTGCTGGGTCTGAGGGAGGGGATCTCTCTCTGTGCTTCTTATCTCCGTGGCTGACAGCAGAACCAAATGTTTAGTGACAGGGAGAGGAGAGCAGGAGTGATGTCATCCAAATCCTATCTCTACCGTTCTGCTACGGTATCTGTACTGTAGTTTT
>NW_019942672.1:69757-78840 GCF_002910315.2 Salvelinus sp. IW2-2015 | reverse complement strand
TGTACAGACCCCTGCCTAAAAACTACAGGATGCTACAGACCCCTGCTCTAAACTGACAGGATGCTACATAACCCTGCTCTAAACCCACAGGATGGTACAGACCACCTCCTCTAAACATACAGGATGGTACCAGACCCCTGCTCTAAACTCAGATGCTACAGACCCCTGCTCTAAACTACAGGAGACACTCACATCAGACAGACCCCTGCTCTAAACTACAGATGTATCAACAGGATGCTACAGACCCTGCTCTAAACTACAGGATGCGTACAGACCCCTGCTCTAACTACTCAGGATGTACAGACCCCTGCTCAAACTACAGGATGTACAGACCCTGCTCTAAACTACAGGATGGTACAGACCCCTGCTCTAAACTACAGGATGTACAGACCCGCTGCTCTACTACAGGATTACAACCCCTGCTCTAAACTACAGGATGTACAGACCCCTGCTCTAAACTACAGGATGGTACAGACCCCTGCTCTAAACTACAGGATGGTAACAAGTACAGACCCTGCTCTAAACTCAGGATGGTACAACCCGCTCTAAACTCAGGATGGTAAGTACAGACCCCTGCTCTAAACTACAGGATGGTACAGACCCCTGCTCTAAACGTACAGGATGGCAAAAATACCAGTTGTGAAAAGTTAAATTCACCCAGTAAAATACTACTTGAGTAAAAGTCTAAAAGTATTGTTTTTAAATTAACTTAAGTATAAAAGTATAAATCTCTTAAATTCCTTCTATTAACCAAACGCAGACGGACACCGAGTCCTCCAGATCAGAGACAGTAGGATGACCAGGGATGTTCTCTGTTTAGTGAGATCGTCCAGATCAGAGACAGTAGGGATGACCAGGGATGTTCTCTGTTTAGTGAATCCTCCAGATCAGAGACAGTAGGGATGACCAGGGATGTTCTCTGTTTAGTGAATCCTCAGATCAGAGACAGTGAGGTATGACCAGGGATGTTCTCTCTGGATAAGTGTGTGAGAATTACATCATTTTCCTGTCCGTGTAATCACTCAAATGTAACGAGAGAACTTTTGTGTGTCAGGGAAAATGTATGGAGTAAAAAGTACATATTTTTCTTTCTTTAGTGTGAAGTAAACGTATAAGTTGTCAAAAAAATAAATAGTTAAGTACAGATACCGCCAAAAATAACTCAGTAGTACTTTACTTAAGTACTTTACATCACTGCTAAACTACAGAAACATCATAGGAGTAGTAAAGTAGGTTTATGTGTCTGATTTAAACATGGCATTCCTCATCGATATTACAACACTACATCAAACTAAATGTTTTTTTTTGATGGTTTGCACACACGTGCACACGCTAGACAGAATTCAGAGTCAGTGCTCCAGTCAACCGGCTCTATCTCCCTGACACGCTGGGAAGCAGCACTAGACCAGGATTATATTAGACTGTTTCTCTTAAAGCTGCTACGTTTATGGCCGACATACCCTAAATTATCTGTTATTAGACACTCTAACTCTCTCACATAGTTTATTATCTGTTATTAGACTTTTACTCTCTGCCTAGTTGTAGTAGAGCTGCTGGGTCTGAGGGAGGGGATCTCTCTCTGTGCTTCTTATCTCCGTGGCTGACAGCAGAACCAAAATGTTTATGACAGGGAGAGGAGAGCAGGAGTGATGTCATCCACAATCCTATCTCACACGTTCTGCTCCGGTATCTGACTGCAAGCCCGGAACCGGAACCGCCGGGAGAGGGGGGGGGGGGGGGTGCGTCGGAACCAATGGTCTCCCTGAAGGATGGAGTGGGGAGGGATCCGCGGGAGGGTGTAGAGAATACCCAGCCTTGGAAATTTCAACCTCTCTTCCCCTTTCTCCTCCTTTCTGGCCCCTCCCTCACACCCATTCCTCTCCCCCCCTCAGCATGTCAGCCGCTCAGAGCCTCCAGCCCCAGCAGCGCTCCTCTGCTCCAGGGTTCCAGGGAGGGTGTAAATTATCCGAGCCGTCGGTGACGGCTGTTTTCTTCCGCAGACGATGCGAAGTGATATCGTTGTGATTTAGAGTTTGTGAACCAAGACAAACTGTCTTGAGTTTATTAACTGAGTATCTGTGAACGAGGGATATGTAAGACGCCCATCGCTAAACCTCCACCTCCTATAAGCCTTTTATCCTTGAAAGTCCTCCTTCCGTCTGTCCGTCCCTCTGTCCACCCATCCATCCCTCCCCTCCCTCCCTCCAGCCAATCCAATTATATTAGTGTGTGTGTCTCTTAGTTCCGTCCTGGCATGACTTTTAAAGAAGAGAGCGGAGAGGCACCAGCTGGCCCCTACTACCACTCTCTCCTCGAAGCAGACGGAGGAACACAGAGGGAGAGGGAGAGAAGACACAGAGAGAGAGAGACACAGAGAGAGAGAGACACAGCGAGAGAGAGACACAAGAGAGAGAGACAACAGAGAAGAGAGAGACACAGAGAGAGAGACAACAGAGAGAGAGACACAGGAGAGCGAGACACAGAAGAGAGAGACACAGAGACTGAGAACAACAAGACGACTGAGAACACAGAGACTCGAGAGACCACAGAGACTGAGAGACACAGAGGACTGAGAGACACAGATGACTAAGACAACACAAGACACAGAACTGAGAGACACAGCAGACTGAGAACACTGAGACTGAGAGACACTGAGACAGCGAGACACTGAGAACTGGAGAGACACTGAGACGAGAGACCACTGCGACTGAAGACGACATGAGACTGAGAGCATAGAACTGAGACCTGAGACTGAGAGACACTGTAGACTGAGAGCACGAACTAGAGCCACCTGGAGACAGAGACCTGAGACTTAGAGACACTTGAGACTGAGAGACACTGAGACTGAGAGACACTGAGACTGGAGAGACACTGAGACTGAGAGACCACTGAAGACTGGATGGACACTGAGACTGAGAGACACTGAGACTGAGAGACACTGAGACTGAGAGCACTACTGAGAGAACTCTGCTGAAGACACTGAGACTGAGACTGATACGAATCGCCATACATTATGTGGGCTCCAGCATAGCAGAGATCCTTCCTGTGTGTCAGGGCCTCTAGTGATTCCGCTGTGTCAGTCTAGCAGACATGGCGGATTGGCCTGCCAGCGGCCCAAAAACAGCAAAGGAATAAATCATGATGTGCATCATGAACTTATTGCTGTTTTTGTGACCGGGAGGTGAGTGGTACCACTGTTTTTAAGGCGCGGTGCGCGATGGCCGAGGAAGCCAATCGAGCGTGCAGGCTTGTCATGTCGGGCGTATAACAGGTAATTTGCTGCATCAGGCCCCCTCTAACTAGTCAGCTGGAAGGCTCTGCTTGTCTTTCATACTCCCCTGGTCTCCCTGGGCCCTGGCCCCTCAGTGGTGTGTCGGCAGGCCCCAGCCCTGACAGCAGCCTTCTTAACATGCTGTCAGTAGTATGATAACTAGGACTATCCATCCGCCCTAAACCCTGATGGACTGACTGCACCACGGTCCTGAGTGCTAGCTGTCTGACCGCCTGCCTCACCACCTCACCGCACGTTGGCCCTGCAGACTGACTGACCGACTGCCTCACCGCACGTTTGCCCTGCAGACTGACTGACCGACTGCCCTCACCGCACGTTGCCCTGCAGACTGACTGACCGACTGCCTACCGCACGTTGCCCTGCAGACTGACTGACCGACTGCCTCACCGCCACGTTGGCCCTGCAGACTGACTGACCGCCTGCCTCACCGCACGTTGGCCCTGCAGACGACTGACCGACTGCCTCACCGCCACGTTGGCCCTGCAGACTGACTGACCGCCTGCCTCACCGCACGTTGGCCCTGCAGACGACTGACCGACTGCCTCACCGCACGTTGGCCCTGCAGACTGACTGACCGACTTGCCTCACCGCACGTTGGCCCTGCAGACGACTGACCGACTGCCCTCACCGCACGTTGGCCCTGCAGACTGACTGACCGACGCCTTCACCGCACGTTGCCCTGCAGACTGACTGACTTCTCACTTCTTACTATCTGCGTCTCTCTTAGGCCAGGGGTTATTCAACTCTGACCCTACGAGCGGTCCGAGCACTGCTGGTTTTCTGTTCACTGATAATTTTAATTGCACCCACCTGTGTCCAGGTCTAAATCAGTACCTATTAGAGGGTGAGAACAATGAAAACCAGAGCCAGTGAACTGGCTTCGAGCGTCCAGAGTGTTTTGCTCTCTCTGCTTCTCTCTGGTCTCTCTCGCTGCTCTCTCTTTTTGTCTCTCGCTTGACTTCTCTTTGTCTCTCACTGCTTCTCTTTCTCTCTCTTGTTGCCTCTTTCTTCTCTCTTTTTCTCTCTCTCCTGCTTCTCTTTCTTCTCTCTCCCTGCTCACTCTCTTTCTGTCTCCGCTGCTCTCTCTCTTCTGGTCTCTCTCGCTGTCCTCGCTGCTCCCTCTCTCCCTCTCTCGTCTCTCGCTGCTCTCTCTCTATCACTTCGCTGCTCTCTCTCTCTGTCACTCGCTGCCTCTCTCTCTCTGTCACTCGCTGCTCTCTCTTCTCTGTCTCTCGCTCGCTCTCTCCTCTCTCTCTCTCTCGCTTCTCTCTCTCTCGCTGCTCTCTCTCGCTTGCCTCTCTCTCTGTCTCTCTGCTCTCTCTCCTCTCCCTGCTCTCTCTCTCTGTCTCTCCCTCTCTCTCTCTCTCCTCCGCTGCTCTCTCTCTTCTCTGTCTCTCGCTGCTCTCTTTTCTCGTCTCTCGCTGCTTTCTCTCTCTGTCTCTCCCTGCTCTCTCTCTTTCTTCTCTCCCTGCTCTCTCTCTTCTCTTCTCTCTCTCGCTGCTTCTCTTTCTCTCTCTCGCTGCTTTCTCTCCTGTCTCTCCCTGCTCTCTCTCTCTTCTGTCCTCTCGCGTGGCTCTCTCTCTCTCTCGCCTGCTTTCTCTTCTCTCTCTCGCTGCTCCCTCTCCTGTCGCTCCCTGCTCTCTCTCTTTTCTGTCCTCTCGCTGCTCTTCTTTCTCTCTCTCGCTGCCTTCTCTTTCTGTCTCTCGCTGCTCTCTTTCTCTGTCTTCTGCTCTCTGCTTCCTCTCGCTCTCTCGTTTCTCTTCTCTCTCTCGCTGCTTTCTCTGTCTCTCTCTCGCTGCTTTTCTCTTTCCTCTCTCTCGGCTCTCTCTTCTCTCGCGCTGCTCTCGCTCTTCTTTCTCGGTCGCTCGCGCTTTCTCTTCTGTCTCTCGCGTGCTTTCCTCTCGCTTTCTCGCTGCTTCTCTCGTGCTCTCTCCTTTCTGTCTCTCCTGCTCTCTCTCTTTCTGTCTCTCTCGCTGCTCTCTCTCTTTCTGTCTCTCCTGCTCCTCTCTTTTCTGTCTCTCGCTGCTTTCTCATCTGTCTCTCGCTTGCCTTATCTCTCTGTCTCTCGCTGCTTCTCTCTGTCTCTCGCTGCTTTTCTCTCTGTCTCTCGCTGCTTCTCTCTGTTCTCTGCTGCTTTCTCTCTGTCTCTCGCCTGCTTTCTCTTTCTCTCTCTCGCTGCTTTCTCTTTGTTCTCGCTTCCTCTCTCTCCTGCCTCTCTCTTTCTGTCTCTCGCTGCTCTCTCTCCTCTCCTCGCTTTCTCTCTCTGTCTCTCCCTGCTCTCTCTCTTTCTGTCTCTCCCTCTCTCTCTCTTTCTGCCTCTCCCTGCTCTCTCTCTTTCTCTCTCTCTCTCGCTGCTTTCTCTTCCTCTCTCGCTGTTTTCTCTCTCTGTCTCTCCCTGCCTCTTCTCTCTTCTGTCTTCTCGGCAGCTCTCTTTCTCTCTCTCGCTGCCTCCCTCTCTGTCTCTCCCTGCTCTCTCTCTTGCTGTCTCTCGCTGCCTCTCTTTCTCTCTCTCGCTGCTTTCGCTTTCTGTCTCTACGCTGCTTTCCTCTCTCCCTCCCTGCTCTCTCTCTTCTCTCTCTCGCTGCTCTCTTTCTCTCTCTCGCTGCTTTCTCTTTCTCTCTCTCGCTGCTTCCTTTCTCTCTCTCGCTGCGCCCTCTCTCTGTCTCTCCCTGCTCTTCTCTCTTTCTGTCTCTCGCTCTTTCTCTTTCTCTCTCTCGCTGCTTTCGCTTTCTCCTCTCGACTCTCCCTCTCTCTGTCTACCCTGCTCCCTCTCTCTGTTTCGTCGTCCCTGCATTTCGTTCTTCTCTCTCGCTGCTTTCTTCTCTCCTCTTCGCTGCTTTCTCTTCTCTCTCTCGCTGCTTCCTTTTCTCTCCTCTCGCAGCTTTGCTCTTTCTCTCTCCGCTGCTTCTCTTTCTCTCTCTCGCTGCTTTCTCTTTCTCTTCTCTCGCTGCTTTCTCTTTCTTCTCTCGCTCCTTTCTCTTTCTCTCCTCGCCTGCATTTCTCTTTCTCTTCTCGCTGCTTTCTCTTCTCTCTCTCGCTGGCTTTCTCTTTCTTGTCTCTCGCCTGCTCTCTCTTCTTGCTGTACTCGTCCCTGCTCTCTCTTCTTTCTCTTTCTCTCTCGCTGCTTTCTCTTTCTCTCTCCACTGCTTTTCTCGTCTCTGTCTCTCCCTGCTCTCTCTCTTTCTGCTCTCGCTGCTCTCTTCTCTCTCTCGCTGCTCCCTCTCTCTGTTTCTCTCCCTGCTTCTCCTTTCTGTCTCTCGCTGCTCTCGCTCTCTCTCTCGCTGCTTTCTCTTTTCTGTCTCCGCCTGCTTTCTCTCTCTCTCCCCCTGCTCTCCTCTCTCTCGCTGCCTCTTTCTCTCTCTGCTCTATTATCTCTCTCTCGCTGCTTCTCTGCTCTCTCTCTCTTTTCTCTCTCACTCGGCTGCTCCCTCTCTCTGTCTCTCCCTGCTCTCTCTCTTTCTGTCTCTCGCTGCTCTCTTTCTGTCTTCTCCTGCTTTCTCTTCTGTCTCTCGCTGCTTCTCTCTCTCTCTCCCTGCTCTCTCCTTTCTGTCTCTCGCTGTCCTCTCTTCTCTCTCTCGCTGCTCTCTGTTCCTCTTCTCGCTGCTCTCATTCTGTCTCTCCCTGCTTTCTCTTTACTCTCTCTTCGCTGCTTTCTCTCTCTCGCTGCTTTCCTTTCTCTCTCTCGCTGCTTCTCTTTCTCTTCTCTCGCTGCTTTCTTCTTTCTCTCTCCGCTGCTTTCTCTTTCTCTCTCTCGCTGCTTTTCTCTCTCTCCTGCTCTTCTCTTCTCTCTCTCCTCGCTGCTTCTCTTTCGTCTCTCTCGCTGCTTCTCTTTCTGTCTCTCGCTTGCTCTCTCTCTTCTGTTCTTCTCCCTGCTCTCTCTCTTCTGTCCTTCTCGACGCTCTTTCTTCTCTCTCTCTTTCTCTCTCTCCTCGCTGCTCTCTCTTCGTCTGTCGCTGCTCTCTTTCTCTCTTGCTCCTAGTTGCTTTTTATGTCTCTTTTCTTCGTTCTGGCTTTCTTCTCTCTCTCTTTCTTTCTCGTCCCATAGCTCTTTCTGGGTGCGGTGTAAAGGTCATGTAGTCTGTTTTTGTCCCCATTATTTGTGTGGTTGTGTTGTGTGTGTGTGTTGCGCGCACGGTGTGGAAGTGACTGTGTTGTGGGAGTCCTGGTTACTGCCATGTGTACTACTTTCTCTGTGTCTGAAGTGTCACCTACTTGTAGTGCACACCTTTGCCTGCTCTGACCAAGCCGTTTGTCGGCACAGACACACAGAGAAGCAGAGCAGAAATTAATTGCGGTTCTAGCTCTGATGGCGGGAGTAGAGGAGGAGAGAAATTATGGGGAGAGAGGAGAGGAGAGAAGCAGAACGAGAGGAGGGAGAGGGAGGGATAGGAAACCAGAAGGTAGAGGTAGCGAGAGGGATGATAGAGAGAGAGAGCAGAAGTAAGGCAGGAGAGAAAAGAAAAGGAGGAGAGGGAAAGGCGAAGGAGAGAGCAGAAGGTAGAGGAGGAGAGGAGAGAGCAGAAGGTAGAGGAGGAGAGGAGAGAGCAGAAGGTAGAGAAGGAGAGGAGAGAGCAGAAGGTAGAGGAGGAGAGGAGAGAGCAGAAGGTGGAGAGGAGAGGGTAGAGGAGGAGAGGAGAGGGATGGGGTTGGAGGGAGGGAAGAAGAGGAGTGGAGAACAGGCAGAGCAGAAGAGTTGAGAATTGAGGTCAGCAGGTGTTGTTGATGTTGCCTATTCCTCCCCCAGACCAGGTCAAACCAGTTAAATAATGGTGTGGATATAGTAGATTCTATAGTGGAGTTTGAACAGGACAGGACAAATACAGTGTTTAGTTTGTAGAGGATAGTTGGTTCGATTCCCGGGACCACCCATACGTATTTCTTTTTTGGCATGCATGATAAAAGCGTATGCTTAATGCATGTATTTAAGCAATAAGGCCAGAGGAGGTGTGGTATATGGCCAATATACCACGGCTAAGGGCTGTTCTTACACACGAAGCAACGTGGAGTGCCTAATATACCACAGCCCTTAGCCGTGGTATATTAGCCGTATACCACAAACCCCTGAGGTGCCTTACTGCTATTATAAACTGGTTACCAATGTAATTAGAGCACTAAAAAGTCATGTTTTGTCATACGTGTGGTATATGGTCTGATATACCACGTCTGTCAACCTATCWGCATTCAGGGCTGGAACCACCCAGTTTGTAATATATTGTATGTTGCAGGGTCTCRTCTTGGGGAGCGTGACTCTGAGAGCGTGGGCCTGCTCTGCTTGTTCAAGCAGATGTTCAGAAGGCAGAGTAACAAAGCTCATCTGAATAAGACAACAGACCCCTGTGAAAGTGACATGCTCTTTTGATGGTTAACAACGGTGTGTTTGATAATTCGCTGTCTGCTGTCACCCACATTCCCGAAATAGGACTTATTGAACTGCGTTCACCTGAGCTGCGTGTTCCCACACACCGGTTGTGTTTTTAGTTCCCTATACAACCATCACTGTCTTGAGGCAGGTCTGGCAAGCATTTATTTTTTTATTAAACTGAATTAACAGTGGGTATTTATTAGGCCAAAAGTATTGTTGAATTACTAACAGTTATGTAGGATTAGAATACTAGTTGGTACACAGGGTCCACAGCTTGCTGTTTCCTGTTAAGGGTCAGTCTCCTACCCAACACTGGTCTCTTACCCCAACACTGTCTCTTACCCCAACACGTCTCTTACCCCAACACAGTCTCTTACCCCAACACAGTCTCTTACCCCAACACACGTCTCTTCCCCAAACACATCTCTA
>NW_019942672.1:65065-65693 GCF_002910315.2 Salvelinus sp. IW2-2015 | reverse complement strand
AAACAGCCTTAATTTCCCAAGTACCTCCTCTGCCCCAACACAGTCTCTTACCCCAACACAGTCTCTTCCCCCAACAGCATTTACAATACAATACTCTGTGCTTTGGTTTTAAATATGTTGGTGTTTCCTTAAAATTTGAAGCTCCTTAAAGGTACATTTAGCAAGATGACATTATACACAACAGAGCCATTTGCTCTCTTGCTGAATCTACCTTTAAAATGAAAACCCAGCGGACCAGCGGTAGTTCTGTCCTCGAGGGTCTCTATTATAATACATTGTGTTTTCGTCTCTCCGTAGTTAACAGCGTGTGTCCACGGTTCAGCTGCCATGTTGTACCCCATGTACTGGCAACACATTTACATCCCTGTACTGCCTCCACATCTTCTGGACTACTGCTGGTAAGACTCAGCTAATGGACGCACACACACATTCACACACCTCCCTCTTCTCATTCCTCTCACACTATTATCCAGTGAGGTTTTGCTCTGTAATGAACAGTGTGAATGGTCTTTCTATTTGATTCTGTTGGCAGCAATCTGTCCATGTCTTCACTCATCCAACACTAATCTAACTAGTCTGACTTGGATGTTGACTGAATCCAACACTAATCTAACTAGTCTGACTTGGA
>NW_019942672.1:48856-59531 GCF_002910315.2 Salvelinus sp. IW2-2015 | reverse complement strand
GACCAGTCAGACTAATTAGATTAGTGTTGGATTCAGTCAATGTCCAAGTCAGACTAATTAGATTAGTGTTGGATTCAGTCAATGTCCAAGTCAGACTAGTTAGATTAGTGTTGGATTCAGTCAATGTCC
The DNA here is from genome assembly GCF_002910315.2 of Salvelinus sp. IW2-2015. Classification (NCBI taxonomy): domain Eukaryota; kingdom Metazoa; phylum Chordata; class Actinopteri; order Salmoniformes; family Salmonidae; genus Salvelinus; species Salvelinus sp. IW2-2015. The sequence continues at coordinate 59,402 of NW_019942672.1, read as the reverse complement.
AAGTCAGACTAGTTAGATTAGTGTTGGATTCAGTCAACATCCAAGTCAGACTAGTTAGATTAGTGTTGGATTCAGTCAATGTCAAGTCAGACTAGTTAGATTAGTGTTGGATTCAGTCAACATCCAAGTCAGACTAGTTAGATTAGTGTTGGATTCAGTCAACATCCAAGTCAGACTAGTTAGATTAGTGTTGGATTCAGTCACATCCAAGTCAGACTAGTTAGATTAGTGTTGGATTCAGTCAACATCCAAGTCAGACTAGTTAGATTAGTGTTGGATTCAGTCAACATCCAAGTCAGACTAGTTAGATTAGTGTTGGATTCAGTCAACATCCAATCAGACTAGTTAGATTTAGTGTTGGATTCAGTCAACATCCAAGTCAGACTAGTTGATTAGTGTTGGATCAGTCAATGTCCAAGTCAGACTAGTTAGATTAGTGTTGGATGAGTGAAGACATGGACAGATTGCTGCCAACAGAATCAAATAGAAAGACCATTCCCACTGTTCATTACGGAGCAAAACCTCACTGGATAATAGTGTGAGAGGAATGAGAAGAGGGAGGTGTGTGAATGTGTGTGTGCGTCCATTAGCTGAGTCTTACCAGAGTAGTCCAGAAGATGTGGAGGCAGTACAGGGATGTAAATGTGTTGCCAGTACATGGGGTACAACATGGCAGCTGAACCGTGGACACACGCTGTTACTACGGAGAGACGCAAACACAATGTATTATAATAGAGACCCTCGAGGACAGACTACCGCTGGTCCGCTGGGTTTCATTTTAAAGGTAGATTCAGCTAGAGAGCAAATGGCTCTGTTGTGTATAATGTCATCTTGCTAAATGTACTTTAAGGAGCTTCAAATTTTAAGGAAACACCAACATATTTAAAACCAAAGCACAGAGTATTGTATTGTAAATGCTGTTGGGGGAAGAGACTGTGTTGGGGTAAGAGACTGTGTTGGGGTAAGAGACTGTGGTTGGGGAACGAAGGTTGACTGAAGCCAAATATTTTCACACAATTTGTCCTAAATTAGGTCGATCGATCCAGAACATAACCTATGGATTTCTGAAAGTCAGTGCCATAATTTGACACAGCCAGTGACAAAACATACTGTATTTATATTCATTAACATAGTAGAATATAGTATATTGTAGAATATTTTATTCATATACGTTTACTGTAATGTTTGTGCATAGTGTAAAAGCTGTTGATCACTGTCAGCTAAATGGGGTTCCCAGCCCACTAGTAGATATACCCATAGACTTCCAGTCACGCTAGTTAGCGTTAGCTCGCGAAACTACCTTTAACTTCATTTATACTGGATACAGAGACGTAAAACTGGTAACCAGGAGTTGATCTGACTCTGGGGAAGTAGATAAAAAAGCCACGTTGCTAAGATACCGACGTATCCCTTCAACACTGATCATGTTTTAATATACTAATAATGGGTGTTCCCTCCGTCAAAAACACCTTCTAAAAACAGAGTTAACCATGTCTTATACCATGACTCCAGCATCGTGTGTCTGTGTGTCTGCAAGGGATAGCGGTTACAGTATTGTGACAGACCTATAGCAGACCAGCTGTGTTACAGAGAAAGAACAGAACGTATTAAACAGCTAACCTGATTGAGGCAGCGGCCACAGAACACAATCGGACCCACACACACTCCCAGCCCTGCCCTGCCAAGCCTCGAGACCAGTGACGTTCCCCAGTCAGAGTAATCGGGTTTTTCCTGGTTGAGAGCTGGCGGTGGTAGTTTCGGGGAAGTGTGTGAGGCGTTAATGATGTTAGACGGTGCAGGCATGTCCTCCTGGTCCTCTCTGCCGCTAGCTGATTGGGTTACAAGGACAGCTCTGAGGCTTGATTTATGATTAACAGTATATACTGCATGTCTCGTTACAGTTGGTAATGGTCTCAGTTGGAAAAGGAWATGTAAATAGCATTATTTGTAGGCAATTATCTGAAGTAGAGGATTGTTGTGCTGAAGGCACAGTAACATCACTGTAATAACTTAAATATMATTTTCTTTTTACTTGTTGCTTATGTTAATCTGATCTTTATTTGACCATATTTGTCCCATTTATTGATAATACAGTAATTATTTTACGTAGTCATTATCTTTAATAATTTAGTCCTGACTCAAATCCTTCTTTCAAATGTTTTCGTCCATAGTGCCCCCATGCCATACCTGGTAGGAGTTCATCTCAGCCTGCTTGAGGTAAGTCACACTCACATCATATTACATCTCCATCATAGTCTGATTCTGAATCTGCCCCACTATATTTGATTTCAATTCATTATGATGTGGTTATTCCTTTTCTATATTTTTATATCTAGTATTTAAACATATGTGTCACTGTGGAAGGGATGTGTACAGTTATACTGTGGAGTGGATTGCAGCTGTGTAAATTAATGAAGCTGTTAAATTCTCCACACTTTGGAATTTTAATGATGCAATATTTATTTTGACGCATCCAACACTGGGAACAAATATGAAAGAATGTTGACAGTGTTGTTCCTTCTCTCTCTCTTGAGAGAGAATTTAAATTTCTCCCATAGAGAGGAAAGAAACAACAGCCTCCTGCGTGATTCAAAAACGGAAGGATGAAGGCGCGTTGTGTGTGACCCTGGTTTCCTGGTTGCTCGGACGGTGTCAGCGCTACATTTAATTAAGAGAGGAAGCTGGCAGGTGGCTATCAGAGGCACCACTGGTAATTGGCCCCCTTATTCTCTGTCCTCTTGTCCCTCTGTTTCCCTCTCCCTCTCACGTCAAACCCCAGCTCTCCTCCTATCCTATCTTCTCACTCCGTTTCACCTCTCTCTCATCCTCACCCAAACCCCGTTCCAAGCCCAGTCTCTTCCTCCTATCCTCTCATCCCTCTACCCCGTTTCAAAACCCGCCAGTCCTCTCCTCCTATCCCTCATTCCACCCTCTACCTCCTTCGAAACCAGTCTCTCCTCCTATCCTCATCATCCCTCTCCCCTTTCAAAACCCACAGTCTCTCCTCTATCTCTCATCCCCTCTACCGCCTTCAATCCACATCACCTCCTATTCCCTCCTCCTTCTCTCACCCTCCGTCTTCAAACCCCAGTTCTCTCCTGATCCCTCATCCCTCTCAACCTCTTCAAAACGCCCCAGTCTCTCCTCCTATCCCTCATCCCTCTCCTCCGTTCAACAAACCCAGTCTCTCCTCCCTATCGCTCATCCCTCTCAACCTCCGTTTCAAAACCCCTAGTCTCTCCTCCTATCCTCATCCCCCTCACGCTCTTCAAACCCCAGTCTCTCCTCCTATCCCTTCATCCCTCTCCCTCTCACAACCCCAATCTCTCCTCCTATCCGCTCATCCCTCTCACAACCCATTAGTCTCTCCTCCTATTCCCTCATCCCCCCCCCTCTCAAAAACCCCAGTCTCTCTTCCTATCCTCATCCCTCTCAACCTCCGTTTCAAAACCGTCCTCTCCTATCGCTCATCCCTCTCAACCTCCGTTTCAAACCCAGTCTCTCCTCCTATCCCTCATCCCCTCTACCTCCGTTTCAACCCAATCTCTCCTCCTATCGCTCATCCCTCTCAACCTCCGTTTCAAAACCCATCTCTCCTCCTATCCCTCATCCCTCTCTACCTCGTTTCAAACCCACAGTCTCTCCTCCTATCCCTCATCCCTCTCTACCTCCATTCTCAAACCCCAGTCTCTCCTTCCTATCCCTCATCCCCCTCTACCTCCATTTCAAACCGCACAGTCTCTCCTCTATCCCTCATCCCCCTCTACCTCCGTTTCAAACCCACAGTCTCTCCTCCTATCCCTCATTCCCCTCTACCTCCGTTTCAAACCCACAGTCCTCTCCTCCTTCCTCATCCCTCTCTACCTCGTCAAACCCACAGTCTCTCCTCCTATCCCTCATCCTCTCTACCTCCGTTTCAAACCCACAGTCTTTCTCTGCTCTGCTGTCGTTTCCCAGAGACGTGCCACTGGCAGAGACGTGCCACTGGGCAGGCAGAAAGCAGTCTTTGAGGAATAATGATTAAAATAGAGGGAAGAAGATGTTTCCACAGATCTGATGCTACTGACTGCCCGACTTTCAGTGGTGTGTGTGTGTGTGGTGTGTGTGTGTGTGTGTGTGTGTGTGTGTGTTTGTGTGTTGTGTGTTGTGTATCGGAATATTTTGAAATGAAAACGCGAAGCAGCCTAAACCTCTTGGTTTCTTTAAAAACCTGCTGTAACAATTGTGTGCTATAGTTTGGAAAATAACATGAATATGACTCCGGATTACAACATGATGTTTGTTTCCAACATTAGGGCTGTTTTCCTAAAGAAGTTAAATCAGCTTTGTGTTTTGTTTCCTTGCCACGATACTAAACGAGTATTGCAAATACTGCATCTTCTGGGCCTAGTGTGTTGTGTGTGTGTCTATGTGTGTGTGTGGTTTATGTCTAGTGTGTGTGTGTGTAGTGTTGGTGTGTGTGGTGTGTGTTGTGTGTGTGTGTGTGTGTGTGTGTGGTGTCTATGTGTGTTGTCACAGGATTCCCCACTAGAGCCATAATGACCGGGGTTAGGGGGGGTTGGGGGGGTGAGAAGGAAGAGTGTATGTAGAGAGTTTATCTATAAGAAAGATAACTGCATGTTGGTGAATAAGAGAGAGAGAAAGAGAAAGAGGGCGGAGAGAGGGAAGGTGTGAAAGGAGGTGTGTGTGTTATAGGAACCATTTTAAAAGACTATATACTAGAGGGTGTGTGTGTATAGGAACCATTTTAAAAGACTATGTAATAGTGGGTGTGTGTGTATAGGAACCATTTTAAAAGACTATATACTAGAGGGTGTGGTGTGTCTAGGAACCATTTTAAAAAGACTATGTATAGTGGGTGTGTGTGTATAGGAACCATTTTAAAATACTGTGCTAGTGTGTGTGTGTGTGTGTGTGTGTGTGTGTTGTGTGTGTTTGTGTGTGTGTGTGGTGTGTGTGTGTGTGTGTGTGTGTGTTAATCAAATTAACTTTATTGGTCGCGTATATACACAGATTTGAAGATGTTATTGCAGGTGCAGTGAAATGTTGTGTTTGTAGCTCCAACAGTGCAGGAATAATACCTAGCAATTAGTTCTGAGCGGTTTTTTAAACAACTAATTGACTGACGTCGGTTACATTTTTTTTTAAATTCCATTTATTTTGTAAATATTTTTTGGGGGGTGAGATCAATGGCACATTTTCTCAGTTTCTCTAGTGATGAATCAGATCAAGCCCAAACTGTGTGATGTAGTAGGAGTGGTAGTTTCCAACAGGCCAAAATGCTACATAGTTTAGCGCAAAAAAACTCATTAACTACAATGACCATAATCCATTGCATGCCTACTTGTCCGGTCTGTCTCTTTATGCCTTTACGAATGAACGATCGAGGGATAGAGAGCAGTTGCTTCACGAGGTATCTCTCCTGAAATACATGATCTAAGTGATTGATAGTTGGTATTCAGCAGTCATAAAAGTATGTCTTATTTACTTTGAAGAACTACTAAAATAGTGACAACAGCAGCTCTATCAAGATGAGACAATGACTTGGAATTAAATAATAAAGTCATTAAATAAAACAAATGTAATAACCACAACAACTGAAATATTTTATAAAGTAAAGTAAATCTGAATGAGTGATGGTTAATAAGTGATGCAGTACTGGGCAGTCACTACCATCATGGGACTTTTACTAATAGTGTTATTCTGTGTTGTTACAGCATTCAAGCACACAATGCATAGTGCATTGTCTAAACCGAAATCTGTGATTATTTTAGTAATAATGAAAACCGAAAACGAACCCGACATCAAAAAGCACTAATCGCTCAGCACTACTAGCAACACAAAACAATACAAACATAATCCCAAAAAGTCCAAAGAAATGAATAAATAAAGGTGTATAGACAGTACATGAATACAACATGTGAGGACAGCAGTATTATATGATGTGCCATGACTAGAATAACAGTAAATACATATATATTAGTGTGTGTGTGTGTGTGTGTGTGGTGTGTGGTGTGTGTGTGTGTGTGTGTGTGTGTGTGTGTGTGTGTGTGTGTGTGTGTGTGTGTCTCTCTCTCTCTACTCACCACGTCACTGGGCAGGTTCTGCAGGTCATTCTGGGGACTCTCTAGTGTGTTGGTGTCAATGTTTAGTATCACCACACATCCTCCAACGACCTGCTACGCACTCTCTGAGAGAAGAAGCACAGGTTGTCAGCACACACACACCTCAACCCTGTTGTTACTTTCCTCCTAAAACAGTTTGGAGATAAACATCTCCATGTCAGACCCAACACGGTATTCATTCAACGGATTCATTTGTGTTTTTATTGGTCCCAGTACTCGATACAGTGCTGCAAATATTTCACAAGGTCAATATAATACCCTAACTCCTAACTCCTAACTCTAACCCTACTGTTATAGCCTGTCTTTTTACTGATGTTTTTATTTCTTATCTTACCTATTGTTCACCTAATACTTTTTTTGCACTATTGGTTAGAGCCTGTAAGTAAGCATTTCACTGTAAGGTCTACACCTGTTGTATTCGGCGCACGTGACAAATAAACTTTGATTTGATTGATTAAGTCACACAGACCTGTTTTATTAGCAGTAACCCACGTGCTTGTCTATTGTACCAGATATAGATAGACTGACAAGTAACATTTAAAACTACAGTCATCACACAACTTAACTCCATACACACGTTAAATATACACCAAAATGAAGAAAACAAATAGAAATATTCCTGCATTAGTCTGCTGTGGCTGATAGTTACAAACCATACATATTATGTTGCAGTGGTGAATAGTTACAAACCAATACTATTATTCTGCGTGGTGATAGTTACAAAACCATACTATAGTATGTCTGCTGTGTGATTAGTTACAAACATACTATTAATGTTCTGCTGTGGTGAAGTTACAAACCATACTATTATGTCTGCTGTGGTGACAGTTACAAACCTACTATATATGTCTGCTTGTGGTGACAGTTACAAACCATACTATAAATGTTGCTGTGGGTGAGTTACAAACCAACTATTATGTCTGCTGTGGTGATAGTTACAAACCATTACCTATTATGTCTGCTGGTGTATAGTTAACAAAAACCCATAACTATTATAGTCTGCTGTGGTGATAGTTCAAACCATACTATTATGTCTGCTGTGTGATAGTTACAAACCATACTATTATTCTGCTGTGGTGATAGTTACAAACCATACTATTATGTCTGCTGTGTGATAGTTACAAACCATACTATTATGTCTGCTGTGGTGATAGTTACAAACCATACTATTATGTCTGCTGTGGTGAAGTTACAACCATACTATTATGTCCTGCAGTGGTGATAGTTACAAACCATACTATTATTCTGCTGTGGTGATAGTTACAAACATACTATAATTCTGCTGTGGTGACAGTTCAACCATACTATTATGTCTGCTGTGGTGATAGTTACAAACCATACTATTAATGTCTGCTGTGGTAATAGTTACAAACCATACTATTATGTCTGCTGTGGTGATAGTTACAAACCATACTATTATGTCTGCTGTGGTGATAGTTACAAACCATACTATATGTCTGCTGTGGTGAAGTTACAAACCATACTATTATGTCTGCTGTGGTGATAGTTAACAACCATACTATTATGTCTGCTGTGGTGACAGTTACAAACCATTACTATTATGTCTGCTGTGGTGGATAGTTACAAACCATACTATTATTTCTGCAGTGGTGATAGTTACAAACCATACTATTATGTCTGCTGTGGTGATAGTTACAAACCATACTATTATATGTCTGCTGTGGTGACAGTTACAAACCATACTATAATGTCTGCTGTGTGACAGTTACAAACCATACTATTATGTCTGCTGTGGTGATAGTTACAAACCATACTATTATGTCTGCTGTGGTGATAGTTACAAACCATACTATTATGTCTGCTGTGGTGAATGTTACAAACCTACTATTATGTCTGCGTGGTGACAGTTACAAACCATACTATAATGTCTGCTGTGGTGATAGTTATACAAACCATACTATATGTCTGCTGTGGTGATAGTTACAAACCATACTATTATGTCTGCGTGTGATAGTTACAAACCATACTATTATGTCTGCTGTGTGATAGTTACAAACCATACTATTATGTCTGCGTGGTGATAGTTACAAACCATACTATTATGTCTGCTGTGGTGATAGTTACAAACCATACTATTATGTCTGCGTGGTGATAGTTACAAACCATACTATTATGTCTGCTGTGGTGATAGTTACAAACCATACTATAATGTCTGCTGTGGTGAAGTTACAAACCATACTATTATGTCTGCTGTGCTCAGTAGACAGGTGTGTATCGGTGTGTGTATCGGGTGTGTGTGTGTGTGTGTGTGTGTGTGTGTGTATTGGGTGTGTGTGTGTGTATCGGGTGTGGGGGGGTGGATCTTTACATTGTCACTTTGGTCTGTGACAGTCTGGGATATGGAGGCTCTCATATACACAATGACATAGTTACGCACACCACACACACACAAATCACGTAGATGAGCAAGCATACAGGCACAGACACACACAGTCATATACAATATGTCACAGTGGTGGCTGAGGAGGCTTGCATGCTGATCTGGTCTAATTATGCGGTTGCAGTAGAGAGGGTCTGTCACTGGCACAGTGTGTGATAAATACTGCTACCGTCAGGTATGACACACACCACACACACACACACACACACACACACAACACTCCCTCCTCCCTCCCTCCCGATCTGAAATCCTGCAGCCCTTGAACTGATTCATGCAGAGTCCGTATTCACACCCTTGACTTTTTCTACATTTTGTTGTGTTACAAAGTGGGATTAAAATGGATTTAATTTACATTTTTTTGTCAACGATCTACACAAAATAGTATAGAACATCAAAGTGAAAGAAAAATAAACCCATAATAATATTGATTAAATAAGTATTCAACTCCAATAATTGTTAGAATCACCTTTGTCAGTGATTACAGCTGTGAGTCTTTCTGGGTAAGTCTCTAAGAGCTTTGCACACCTGGATTGTACAATTTGTAAGATATCATTGCAAGACAGACATTTTCAATAGTCTTGCCATAGCTTTTGACAAATTTAAGTCAAAACTATAAACAGGCCACTAAGGAACAACGATCAATGACGTCTTGGTAAGCAACTCCTGTGTATATTTGGCCTTGTGTTTTAGCAATGCTGCTGAAAGGTGAACTTTCTCCCAGTGTCTGTTGAAAAGCAGACTGAACCAAGTTTCTCCTCCATTTTGCCTGTGCTTAGTTCTATTCCTTTTCTTTTTATCCAAAAAAACCCTAATTAGTCCTTGCCCGATGTAACATGATGCAGCCACCACCATGCTTAAAAATATGAAGAGTGGTACTCAGTAAGATTTTCGGTGATTTCCCTCAAAAATAAGCTTTGTTTCAGACAAAAAAACGTTAATTCCGTTGCCACATTTTTTTTGCATATTACTTTAGTCCTTATTGCAAACAGGATGCTGGAATGTATTTGATACAGCCATCCAAACGGTAATTAGTAACTCACCATGCTCCTAAAGGGATAGGCATTTGATGTCTATTGGCCTTCTTCTTTTGCGACACTCACTGGATAACCTGGTCGTTGTGGTTGAATCTGTGCTTAAAACTCACTGCTGCGACCTGTACAGTGTGTGGGTAAAGAGATGGGGTAGTCATTTAAATGATGATAACCACTATTTACTGCACACAGAGCTCCATGCCAACTTATGTGCCTTGTTAAGTACATGTTTAACTCCTGTGAACTTTAGCTCGCCATAACAAAAAGTATGATGCACTCCCGAGTGTTGCGAACTACAGACCCGACGACGCTGGGGCAATTGTTGCGCCGCCCCATGAGTCTCGCCCGTTTCGCGGGACCCGGCTGGCGACACACGCTGGGATCGAAACCCGGGTTTCTGTAGTTTCGCCACTCGGGAGGCATTCACCCTTTTTGTTATGGCGAGCCCCTAAAGTTCAGGAGTAAACATGTTACTTAACAAGGCACATAATTTGCATGGACTCTGTGTGCAGTAATAGTGGGTTATCATCAGTTTTTAATGACTTACCATCTCCCTTTACCACACCTGTAAGGTCGAGCAGTGAGTTTTAAGCACAGATTCAACCACAACGAACCGGTATCCAGTGGTTCGCAAAAGACAGAGAAGGCCAACTAGACATCAAATGCCTTATCCTTTGAGCATGGTGCAGTTACTAATTACCTTGGATGGTGTATCATACATCCAGCATCCTGTTTGCAAATCAAGGCCACTAAAGTAATATTGCAAAAAAAAATGTGGCAACGAAATTAGACTTTTTGTCTCTATATATATAAAGCGTTAATTTTTTTGGGGCAAATCCACCGCACCACATCACTGAGTACGCACTCTCAAATATTTTTAAAGCAGTGGTGGTGGCTGCATCATGATCATCGCGAAGGACTAATGAGTTTTGTTTTGGGATAAACACAGAACAGGAATAGAACTAAGCACAGCAAAAATGGAGGAAGAG
>NW_019942672.1:39160-48519 GCF_002910315.2 Salvelinus sp. IW2-2015 | reverse complement strand
GTCTCTGTCTCTGTCTCTGTCTCTTCTGTCTCTCTCTGTCTCTCTCTCTGTCTCTCTGTTGTGTGCCTGCTTACCAGAAATAGACAGAGACAGAGACAACAAAGACGGGGACAGACAGGAGGCACAACAAGACGGGGACAGACAGAGCAACAAAGACAGGGACAGACAGGAGCAACAAAGACAAGGGACAGACAGGAGCACACAAAGACAGGGAAGACAGCAGGAGCAACAAGACAGGGACACGGAAAGCAACAATAGTTACAACTTGGTTCAGTCTGCTTTTCAACAGACACTGGGAGAAAGTTCACCTTTCAGCAGCATTGCTAAAACACAAGGCCAAATATACACAGGAGTTGCTTACCAAGACGTCATTGATCGTTGTTCCTTAGTGGCCTGTTTATAGTTTTGACTTAAATTTGCTCGAAAAGCTATGGCAAGACTTGAAAATTGAAAATGTCTGTCTTGCAATGATATCTTACAAATTGTACAATCCAGGTGTGCAAAGCTCTTAGAGACTTACCCAGAAAGACTCACAGCTGTAATCACTGACAAAGGTGATTCTAACAATTATTGGAGTTGAATACTTATTTAATCAAGATATATTATGGGTTTTATTTTTCTTTCACTTTGATGTTCTATACTATTTTGTGTAGATCGTTGACAAAAAAATGTAAATTAAATCCATTTTAATCCCACTTTGTAACACAACAAAATGTAGAAAAAGTCAATGGGTGTGAATACGGACTCTGCATGAATCAGTTCAAGGCTGCAGGATTTCAGATCGGAGGGAGGGAGGAGGGAGTGTGTGTGTGTGTGTGTGTGTGTGTGTGTGTGTCATACCTGACGGTAGCAGTATTTATCACACACTGTGCCAGTGACAGACCCTCTCTACTGCACCGCATAATTAGACCAGATCAGCATGCAAGCCTCCTCAGCCACCACTGTGACATATTGTATATGACTGTGTGTGTCTGTGCCTGTATGCTTGCTCATCTACGTGATTTTGTGTGTGTGTGTGTGCGTAACTATGTCATTGTGTATATGAGAGCCTCCATATCCCAGACTGTCACAGACCAAAGTGACAATGTAAAGATCCACCCCCCCACACCCGATACACACACACACACACCCAATACACACACACACAGACACACACACACACACACACCCGATACACACACCCGATACACACCTGTCTACTGAGCACAGCAGACATAATAGTATGGTTTGTAACTATCACCACAGCAGACATNTGCCTGGGAAAGGTCTATACATAAGGCAGCACAATGTTTTTTCATGATCTAGGCAATTTAACACGTCATCTAAAACAAGCGTAGTGGCTGAAACACTACTATGTCCAAGTCTGAAACCAGACTGGTGCACATTTTAGAAGAGAGTGAGATGTTTAAAAAGATCTTAACTGTGAGTTTACCAGGGATTCTAATACCTGACCTAGGCAAGATAACTTGGAGATTGGGCTAAGTCAGAAGGATCTCCGTCTTTATGTAGGGGAGAGGACATATGCCGCTTTACAAATCTTACAGATAACTCCCAGGTTAAAAGGTTCAGCAATGCGTGGGGCACTGAGCTGTAGTAAGAAGGGGGTCACATGAATCAGCCCCTGTGGATTTCTTTACATCGATCGTCAGCAAGGCACTTAATACATCATAGACATCAAATGGTTCAAATAGATATGTAGTATGTGAGTCTGTTAGAGCAGCATTCTGTACAATCTGTTGTGAGGTGACTAAAGGACGCCCTCTAGTGGAATGAGATACATTTCCATAGACTATCCTTTCAAACAGGTGGCCAGAGGAAGGAAAATGGTTACTAAAAGCACTACACATTTCCCGATTTGTCTCGTATGGGACCAGAGGCTTTGAAAACCTGCTGGGGCAACGAGGGGGTGGAGTTTTGTTTTCAATGATTTGCCCACTTTCCAGAAGTTGGCTGGATTAACACCCCTCTCCGAGACACAATTAAAATAAATATGTTAATTTCACTTTTCTAACCAGAGATAGACATTTATTTCCCAAATGTCTGAAGGACTGCCAATCAGACATAGTATCATTCAGTCTATCCTTAGCCCAAGCTACATTTATTTATTGTAATTTCTCAGACAATTCATGTGTGAATCAAGGATTAGATTGGTCTTTTATCCTTAAATCCAGTTTATGGTTGATCTGAAGATGTGGTCGATGGCCATTCCGATTAATTGGTCGACCTCTAGTCTTGTCCCATCGCTGCAACTCCCGTACAGACCTGGGAGAGGCGAAGGTCGAGAGCCATGCGTCCTCCGAAACACGACCCTGCAAAGACGCACTGCTTCTTGACGCACTGCTCGCTTAACCTGGAAGCCAGCCACACCAATGTGTCGGAGGAAACACCAGACACCTGGCGACCGACGTCAGCGTACATGTGTCCGGCCCGCCACAGGAGTCGCTAGAGCGCGATGGGACAAAGACATCCTGGCCGGCCAAAACCCTCCCCTAACCCGGACGACGCTGGGCCAATTGTGCGCCGCCCCATGAGTCTCCCGTTCGCGGCCGGCTGCGACACAGCCTGGGATCGAACCCGGGTCTGTAGTTTCGCCACTCGGGAGGCATTCAACCCTTTTTGTTATGGCGAGCCTAAAGTTCAGGAGTAAACATGTACTTAACAAGGCACATAAGTTGCATGGACTCTGTGTGCAGTAATAGTGGTTATCATCATTTTTAAATGACTACCCCATCTCTTTACCACACACTGTAAGGTCGAGCAGTGAGTTTTAAGCACAGATTCAACCACAACGACCAGGTTATCCAGTGGTTCGCAAAGAAGAAGGCCAACTAGACATCAAATGCCTTATCCCTTTGAGCATGGTGCAGTTACTAATTACACTTTGGATGGTGTATCAATACATCCAGCATCCTGTTTGCAATAAGGCACTAAAGTAATATTGCAAAAAAAATGTGGCAACGAAATTAACTTTTTTTGTCCTGAAAACAAAGCGTTATTTTTGGGGCAAATCCACCGCAACACATCACTGAGTACCACTCTTCATATTTTTAAGCATGGTGGTGGCTGCATCATGTCATCGGCAAGGACTAATGAGTTTTGTTTTGGGATAAAAAGAAAAGGAATAGAACTAAGCACAGGCAAAATGGAGAGAACTTGGTCAGTTGCTTTCAAAACGGACATGGAGAAAGTTCACTTTCAGCAGCATTGCTAAAACACAAGGCCAAATATAACACAGGAGTTGCTTACCAAGACGTCATTGATCGTTGTTCCTTAGTGGCCTGTTTATAGTTTTGACTTAAATTTGCTCGAAAAGCTAGTGGCAAGGACTTGAAAATTGAAAATGTCTGTCTCCAATGATATCTTACAAATTGTACAATCCAGGTGTGCAAAGCTCTTAGAGACTTACCCAGAAAGACTCACAGCTGTAATCACTGACAAAGGTGATTCTAACAATTATTGGAGTTGAATACTTATTTAATCAATGATATATTATGGGTCTTATTTTTTCTTTCACTTTGATGTTGTCTATACTATTTTGTGTAATCGTTGACAAAAAAATTGTAAATTTAAATCATTTTAATCCACTTTGTAACACAACAAAATGTAGAAAAAATCAAGGGGTGTGAATACGGACTCTGCATGAATCAGTTCAAGGCTGCAGGATTTCAGATCGGAGGGAGGGAGGGAGGGAGGCAGGGAGTGTGCTGTGTTGTGTGTGTGTGTGTGTGGTTGTGTGTGTGTGTGTGTGTGGTGTGTCATACCTGACGGTAGCAGTATTATCACACACTGTGCCAGTGACAGACCTACTCTACTGCACCGCATAATTAGACCAGATCAATGCCCCCCATTGGCAAGCCTCCTCAGCCACCACTGTGGACATATTGTATATGACTGTGGTGTGTCTGTGCCTGTTATGCTTGCTCATCTACGTGATTTGTGTGTGTGTGTGTGCGTAACTATGTCTTTGTGTAATAATGAGACTCCATATCCCAGACTGTCACAGACCAAGTGACAATGTAAGAATCCACCCCCCACACCCGATACACACACCACACCCCAATACACACCACACAGACACAACACACACACAACACAACCGATACACACACCCGATACACACTGTTACTGAGAGCAGAGCACACAGCAGACATAAGTAATGGTTGTATATCACACAGCAACATTATAGTATGGTTTGTAACTATCACACGCAGACATAATAGTATGGTTTGTAACTATCACCACTGCAGACATAATAGTATGGTTTGTATAACTATCATACCACGCAGACATAATAGTATGGTTTGTAACTATCAGCTACTAGACAGACATGAATTAATGGTTTGTTAACTATCAGCACAGCAGACATAATAGTTGGTTTGTAACTATCAACCACTAGCAGACATAATAGTATGGTTTGTAACTATCACCACGAGCATTGAAACTATTATAGTATGGTTTGTAACTGTCACCACTGCAGACATATTAAGTATGGTTTGTAACTATCACACAGCAGACCATAAGTATGGTTTGTAACTATCACCACTGCAGACATAAAGTATGGTTTTAACTATAACAGCAGACATAATAGTATGTTTGTAACTGTCACCACAGCAGACATTATAGTATGGTTTGAACTGTCACCACAGCAGACATTATAGTATGGTTTGTAAACTATCACCACGCAGAACATAATAGTATGGTTTGTAACTATCACATGCAGAATAATAGTATGGTTTTAACTATCACCCACAGCAGACATAATAGTATGGTTTGTAACTGTCACCACAGCAGACATAATAGTGGTTGTAACTATCACACAGCAGACATAATAGTTGGTTTGTAACTGTCAGCCCAGAACATTATAGTATAGGTTTGTAACTATCACAACAGCAGAAATAATAGTATGGTTGTAACTCATCACAGCAGACATTATAGATGGTTTGTAACTATTCACCACAGGCAGACATAATAGTATGGTTTTGTAACTAGCAAGCAGACATATAGTATGGTTGTAACTATCACCACAGCAGACATATAGTATGGTTTGTAACTATCACCACTGCAGACATAATAGTATGGTTGTAACTATACAACGCAGAGATAATAGTAGTTGTAACTTACAACAGCATAATAGTATGGTTTGTAAATCAGCACAGCAGACATAATAGTTGGTTTGTATATACCAGCACATGAGATAAGTATGGTTTTTAACTATACCAACATAATAGTATGGTTTGACTATCACACGCAACATAATATATGTTTGTATACACCCAGCAGACCATAAAGTATGGTTTGTAACTATCACGACGAGATAATAGTAGCTTTGTAAATATCACCACAAGCAGACATTAATAGTATGGGTTTGGTATATCAAACAGGACATATCTAGTAGGTGTTGTAACTGTATCACAGCAACATTATTATGGTTTTGTAAATTCAGCACAGCAGACATTATAGTGTTGTTTTCTATAAAAGAGAATAGTTGTTTGTAACTCTCACCACGGAGACATATAGTATGTGTATTGAGACTATTTTTAATATCACTGCAACATAATAGTATGGTTGTAATAGACGCAAATGGGATTTCTATTGTTTTCTTCATTTTGGTGTATATTTATATGTTAGTTATAAGTTGTGTGATGTAGTTTTTAATTTACTTGTCAGTCATATCTATATCATGGTACAATAGACAAGCACGTGGGTTACTGCTAATAAAACAGGTCTGGTGACTTAATCAATCAAATCAAAGTTTATTTGTCACGTGCGCCGAATACAACAGGTGTAGACCTTACAGTGAAATGCTTACTTAAGGCTCTATACAATAAGTGCAAAAAAGGATTAGGTGAACAATAGGTAAGATAAGAAATAAAACATCAGTAAAAAGACAGGCTATAGAGCAGTAGGGTTAGAGTTAGGAGTTGAGTTAGGGTATTATATTGACTTGAAATATTTGCAGCACTGTATCGAGTACTGGGACCATAAAAAACAAATGAATCCGTTAAAAACCCTGACATGGAGATGTTTATCTCCAAACTGTTTAGGAGGAAAGTAACAACAGGGTTTGAAGGTGTGTGTGTGTGCCTGACAACCTGTGCTTCTTCTCTCAGAGAGTGCGTAGCAGGTCGTTGGAGGATGTGGTGATATGAAACTTGACACCACAACAGAGAAGTCCCAGAATGACCTGCAGAACCTGCCCAGTGACGTGCGTGAGTAGAGGAGAGAGAGACACACCACACACACACACACACACACACACACACACACACACACACAACCACACACACACACACACACAACACACACTATATATATGTATTTTACTTGTATTCTAGTCATGGCACATCATATAATACTGCTGTCCTCAATGTTGTATTCATGTACTGTCTATAACATATTTATTTATTAATTTCTTTGGACTTTTTGGGATTAGTTTGTAATGTTTTTGTGTTGCTAGTAGTGCTGAGCGATTAGTGTTTTGTGATGTCGGGTTCGTTTTCGGTTTTCATTATTACTAAATAATCCCAGATTTCGTTTAGACAATGCACTATGCATTGTGTGCATTGAATGCTGTAACAACACAGAATAACACTATTAGTAAAGTCCCATGAGGTAGTGACTGCCCAGTATTGCATCACTTATTAACCATCACTCATTCAGATTTACTTTACTTTAATAAAATATTTCAGTTGTTGTGGTTATTTACATTTGTTTTATTTAATGACTTTATTATTTAATTCCAAGTCATTGTTCATCTTGATAGAGCTGCTGTCACTATTTTAGTAGTTCTTCAAAGTAAATAAGACATACTTTTATGACTGCTGAATACAACTATCATCACTTGAGATAATGTATTTTCAGGTAGGATATCCTTGTGAAGCAACTGCTCTCTATCCCTCGATCGTTCATCTCGTAAGGCATAAAAGAGACAGACCGGACAAGTAGGCATGCAATGGATTATGGTCATTGTAGTTAATGACCAAGGTTTTTTTGCGCTAAAACTATGTAGCATTTTGGCCTGTTGGAAACTACCAATCCCTACTGACATAACACGTTTGGGCTTGATCTGATTCATCACTAGAGAAACTGAGAAAATGTGCATTGATCACCCACCAAAAATATTTACAAAATAAATGGAATTTAAAAAAAAATGTAACCGACGTCAGTCAATTAGTTGTTTAAAAAACCGTCAAAGCTATTGCTAGGTATTATTCCTGCACTGTTAGGAGGCTACAAACACACATTTCACTGCAACCTGCAATAACATCTTCAATCTGTGTATATCGCGACCAAATAAGTTTAATTTGATTAACACACACACACACAACACACACACCACACACACACACAAACACGCACACACACACACACACACACACACACACACTGCACAGTAAATTTTAAAATGGTTCTATACAACACACCCACTAATACATAGTCTTTTTAAAATGGTTCCTGATACACACACACCCTCTAGTATAAGTCTTTTAAAATGGTTCCTATACACACACCACTACTTACATAGTCTTTTAAAATGGTTCCTATACACACACACCCTCTATAATATAGTCTTTTAAAATGGTTCCTATACACACACACCATCCTTTCACACCTTCCCTCTCTTCCGACTCTTTCTCTTTCTCTGCTCTCTTATTTCACCACATGCAGTTTTCTTCTTATAGATAAACATTCTCACATACACTCTTCTTCCACCACCCCCAAACCCTAACCCCGGTCCATTAGTGGCTCTAGTGGGGAATCCTGCTGACACACACATAGACACACACACACACACACACACACACACACCAACAAAACCACACACACACAAAAACACACATAGACATAACACACACACAACACCATAGACACACACACACCACACTAGGCCAGAAGATGCAGTATTGCAATACTCGTTTAGTATCGTGGCAAGGAAACACAAACACAAAGCTGATTTAACTCTTTAGGAAAACAGCCCTAAGTTGGAAACAAACATATGTTGTAATCCGGAGTCATATTCATGTTAATTATTCCAAACTATAGCACACAATAGGTTACAGCAGGTTTTTAAAAGACCAAAGAGTTTAGGCTGCTTCGCGTTTTCATTTCAAAATAATTCCGATACACAACACACACACACACACACACACACACACACACACACACACACACATCACACACACACAACACACCACATGAAAGTTCGGGCAGTCATTGTAGCCATTCAGATTGTGGAAATTTCCTTTCTATTTTTAATCATCTATTTCAAAGACTGCTTTTCTGCCTGCCAAGTGGCACGTCTCTGCCCAGTGGCACGTCTCTGGGAAACGACAGAGAGAGAAAGACTGTGGTTTTGAAACGGAGGTGAGAGGGATGAGGCATAAGGAGGAGAGACTGTGGGTTTGAAAAGAGGTAGAGAGGGATGAGGGATAGGAGGAGCGACTGTGGCGTTTGAAACGGAGGTAGAGGGATGAGGGATAGGAGGAGAGACTGTGGGTTTGAACTGAAGAAGGTAAAGGGGGGATGAGGGATAGGAAGGAGAAGACTGTTGGGTTGAAATGGAGGTAGAGGGGATGAGGATAGAAGGAGGAGGACTGGGGTTTGAGAATGGAGGTTAGAGAGGATGAGGATAGGAGAGAGACTGTGGGTTTGAAAGAGGTAGAGAGGGATGAGGGATAGAGGAGAGATGGGTTTGGAAACGGAGGTTGAGAAGGGATGAGCGATAGGAGGAGAAGATTGTGGTTGGAAAGGAGGTAGAGGGGATGAGGGATAGGAGGAGAGATGGTTTGAAGACGGAGGTTGGAGGGATTGAGCATAGGAGAGGACGGTTTTTGAACGGAGGTTGAGAGGATGAGGGATAGGAAAGAGAACTGGGGTTTTTGAGAGGGGGGGGGGGGATGAGGGAATAGGAGGAGAGACTAATGGTTGTGAGAGGAATGAGGGATAGGAGGAGAGATTGGGGTTGTGAGAGGGGAGAGGGATGAAGGGATAGGAGGAGAGACTGGGGTTTTTTTATTTTTTTATTTTTTTTTTTTTTTATTATGTTATTATGTTTTCTTTTTTTTTTTTTTTTTTTTTTTTGTTTTTTTTTTCTGTCTTTGTTTTTTTTTTTTTGTTTTTTTTTGGTTTTTTGTTTTTTTTTTTTTCTGTTTAATTTTGTTTTTGTGTTGTTGTTTCTTTATTTTTTTTGTTATTTTTTTTCGTTTATTTTTTTTTTGCTTTTTATTGTTTTTTTGTTTTGTTTTTTGTGTTTAGTTGTTTGTTTTTTTTTTTTTGTAATATATTATTGTGTTTTTGGTGGTGGAGAGGGGAAATGCGAAGGAAGCGAGGGTGAGACCGCAAGAGCTATTTATAATCGG
>NW_019942672.1:29348-39135 GCF_002910315.2 Salvelinus sp. IW2-2015 | reverse complement strand
TGGAAAATAATGAATATACTCCGGATACACATGATGTGTTGTTTCCAACATTAGGGCTGTTTTCCTAAAGAGTTAAATCAGCTTGGTGTTTTGGTTTCCTTAGCCACGATATACTAAACGATGTATTGCAATACTGGCATCTTCTGGCCTAGTGTTGTGTGTTGTGTGTCTATGTGTGTGCTGTGTGTGCTATGTCTATGTGTGTGTGTGTGTGTGTGTGTCTTGTGTGTCGTGTGGTGTGGTGTTGTGTGTGTGTGTGTGTTGTGTCTAGTGTGTGTCAACAGGGATTCCCCACTAGAGCCACTAATGGACCGGGATAGGGGGGTTGGGGGGAGGGAGAGGAAAGAGAGCTATGTGAGAATTGTTTATCTATAAGAAGAATACTGCATGTTGTGAATAAGAGAGAGAGAAAGAGAAAAGAGCCGCGGAGAGAGGGAAGTGTGAAGGAGGTGTGGTGTGTATAGGAACCATTTAAAGACTATATACAGAGGGTGTGTGTTGCATAGGAACCATTTTAAAAGACTATGTAATAGTGGTGTGTGTGTATAGAACCATTTTAAAGACTATGATACTAGAGGGTGTGTGTGTATAGGAACCATTTTAAAAGACTATGTAATAGTGGTGTGTTGTGTATAGGAACCATTTTAAAATACTGTGCTAGTGTGTGTGTGCTGTGTGTTGTGTGTGTGTGTGTGTGTGTGTGTGTGTGTGTGTGTGTGTGTGTGTGTGTGTGTGGTGTATCAAATTAAACTTTATTGTCGCGTATACACAGATTGAAGATGTTATTGCAGGTTGCAGTGAAATGTGTGTTTTGTAGCTCCAACAGTGCAGGAATAATACCTAGCAATAGTTCTGAGCGCGTTTTTAAACAACTAATTGACTGACGTCGGTTACATTTTTTTAAATATTCCATTTATTTTGTAAATATTTTTTTGCGGGGTGAGATCAAGGGGCACATTTTCTCAGTTTCTCTAGTGATGAATCAGATCAAGCCCAAACTGTGTGATGCTTAGTAGGGAGTGGTTAGTTTCCAACAGGCCAAAATGCTACATTAGTTTAGCGCTAAAAAACTGTGGTCATTAACTACAATTGACCATAATCCATTGCATGCCTACTTGTCCGGTCTGCTCTTTTATGCCTTACGATATGAACGATCGAGGATTAGAGAGCAGTTGCTTCACAAGGTATCTCTACCTGAAAATACATTGACTAAGTGATGATAGTTGGTATTCAGCAGTCATAAAAGTATGTCTTATTTACTTTTGAAGAACTACTAAAATAGTGACAGCAGCTCTTATCAAGATGAGACAATGACTGTGAATTAAATAATAAAGTCATTCAAATAAAACCAAATGTAAATAACCACAACAACTGAAATATTTTATTAAAGTAAAGTAAATCTGAATGAGTGATGGTTAATAATGATGCAGTACTGGGCAGTCACTACCCATCATCGGACTTTACTAATAGTGTTATTCTGTGTTGTTACAGCATTCAATGCACACAATGCAATAGTGCATTTGTCTAAACCGAAATCTGTGATTATTTAGTAATAATGAAAACCGAAAACGAACCCGACATCAAAACAGCACTAATCGCTCAGCCACTACTAGCAACACAAAAACAATACAAACATAATCCCAAAAAGTCCAAAAGAAATTAATAAATAAAAGGTGTATAGACAGTACATGAATACAACATTGAGACAGCCAGTATTATATGATGTGCCCATTGACTAGAATACAAGTAAAATACATATATATAGTGTGTGTGTGTGTGTGGTTGTGTTGTGGTGTGTGATGTGTGTGTGTGGGTGTGTTTGTGTGTGTGTGTGTGTGGTGTGTCTCTCTCTCACTACTCACCAACGTCACTGGGCAGTTCTGCAGGTCATTCTGGGGACTCTCTGTTGTGTGGGTCAATGTTTAGTTATCACCACATCCTCCAACGACCTGCTACGCACTCTCTGAGAGAAGAAGCACAGGTGTCAGCACACACACACACCTCAACCCTGTTGTTACTTCCTCCTAAACAGTTTGGAGATAAACATCTCCATGTCAGGGTTTTTAACGGATTCATTTGTTTTTTATTGGTCCCAGTACTCGATACAGTGCTGCAAAATATTTCACAAGGTCAATATAATACCCTAACTCCTAACTCCTAAACTCTAACCCTACTGTCTATACCTGTCTTTTTACTTGATGTTATTTCGTTACTTACCTATTGTTCACCTAATACCTTTTTTTGCACTTATTGTTAGAGCCTGTAAGTAAGCATTTCACCTGTAAGGTCTACACCTGTTGTATTCGGCGCACGTGACAAATAAACTTTGATTTGATTGATTAAGTCACACAGAACTGTTTTATTAGCAGTAACCCACGTGCTTGTCTATTGTACCAATATAGATAGATGACAAGTACATTTTAAAAACTACAGTCATCACACAACTTAAACTCATACACAACGTATAAATATAACACAAATGAAAAAACAAATAGAAATATTCCCTGCATAGTTGCTGTGCGTGATAGTTACAAAACCATACTATATGTCTGCAGTGGTGATAGTTACAAAACATACTATTATGTCTGCCAGTGGTGATAGTTGATACAAAACCATACTATAATGTCTGCTGTGTGATAGTTACAACCTACTATATGTCTGCTGTGCTGATAGTTACAAACCATACTATTATGTCTGCTGTGTTGCAGTTAACAACCATACTATTATGTCTGCTGTGTGACAGTTACAAACATACTATAATGTCTGCTGTGTGATAGTTACAAACCATACTATTATGTCTGCTGTGTGATAGTACAAACATACTATTATGTCTGCTTGTGCTGATATTTACAAAACATACTATTATGGTCTGCTGTCGGGTGATAGTTACAAACCATACTATATGTCTGCTGTGGCTGATAGTTACAAAACCATAGTATTATGTCTGTGTGTGATAGTTACAAACCAACTATTATAGTCTGCTGATGCTGATAGTTAC
Source organism: Salvelinus sp. IW2-2015 (assembly GCF_002910315.2). Classification (NCBI taxonomy): domain Eukaryota; kingdom Metazoa; phylum Chordata; class Actinopteri; order Salmoniformes; family Salmonidae; genus Salvelinus; species Salvelinus sp. IW2-2015. Next base: position 36,137 of record NW_019942672.1, on the reverse strand, counting down.
AAACCATACTATTATGTCTGCTGTGCGTGATAGTTACAAACCATACTATTATGTTCTGCTGTGGTGATAGTTACAAACCAACTACTCAGTATAGCTTCACATACTATTATGTCTGCTTGTGGTGATAGTTACAAACCATACTATAATGTCTGCTGTGGTGACAGTTACCAAACCATACTATTATGGTCTGCTGTGGTGATAGTTACAAACCATAGCTATAATGTCTGCTGTGGTCATAGTACAAACATCTATTATGTCTGCTGTGGTGATAGTTACAAACCATACTATTATGTCTGCTGTGTGATAGTCTACAACCATACTATAATGTCTGCTGTGGTGACAGTTACAAAACCATACTATTATGTCTGCTGGTGTGATAGTTCAAACAACTATTATGTTGCTGGGGGACATTAACCATACTATTATGTCTGCTGTGGTTGATAGTTACAAACCATTACTATTAGTCTGCAGTGGTGATAGTTTACAAACCAATACTATTATGTCTGCTGTGCGTGATAGTTACAAACCATACTATAATGTCTGCTGTGGTGACAGTTACAAACCATACTATAATGTCTGCTGTGGTGACAGTTACAACCATTACTATTATGTCTGCTGTGTGATAGTACAAACCATACTTTATGTCTGCAGTGGTGATAGTTACAAACCATATATTATGTTCTGCTGTGGTGATAGTTACAAACCATACTATAATGTCTGCACTGCTGACAGTTACAAACCATACTATAATGTCTGCTTGGTGATAGTGACAAACCATACTATTATGTCTGCTTGTGGTGATAGTTACAAAACCATACTATTATGTCTGCAGTGGTGATAGTTACAAACCATACTTATTATGTCTTGCTGTGCTGATAGTTTACAAACCATACTATTATGTCTGCAGTGGTTGATAGTTACAAAACATTACTATTATGGTCTGCTGGGCTGATAGTTACCAAACCATACTATTATGGTCTGCAGTGGTGATAGTTACAAACACATACTATTATGCTCTGCTGTGGTGATAGTTACAAACCTACTATAATGTCTGCTGTGGTGATAGTTACAAACCATACTATTATGTCTGCTGTGGCTCAGTATAGCAGGTGTGTATCGGGTGTGTGTATCGGGTGTGTGTGTGTGTGTGTGTTCTGTGTGTGTGTGTATTGGTGTGTGTGTGTGGTGTATCTCGGTGTGTGGGGGGTGGATTCTTTACATGTCACTTTTGGTCGTGGACAGTCTGGGATATTGGAGGCTCTCATATACACAATGACATAGTTGACGCACACACACACACACACAAATCACGTTAGATGAGCAAGCATACAGGCACAGACACACACAGTCATATACAATATGTCACAGTGGTGGCTGAGGAGGCTTCCATGGCTGCATCTGGTCAATTATGCGGTGCAGTTAGAGAGGGTCTTGTCACTGGCACAGTGGGTGATAAAGTACTGCTACCGTCAGTATGACACACACACACACACCACACAACACACACCACACACACACACACACACACCACAACACTCCCTCCTCCCTCCCTCCCTCCCTCGATCTTGAAATCCTGCAGCCTTGGAACTAATTCATGCAGAGTCCGTATTCCACACCCTTGTGACTTTTTCTACATTTTGTTGTGTTACAAAGTGGATTAAAATGGATTTAAATTTACATTTTTTGTCAACGATCTACACAAAATTAGTATAGAACATCAAAGTGAAAGAGAAAAATAAGACCCATAAATATTCTTGATTAAATAAGTATTCAACCTCCAATAATTGTTAGAATCACCTTTGTCAGTGATTACAGCTGTGGAGTCTTCTGGTAAGTCTCTAAGAGCTTTGCACACCTGGATTGTACACATTGTAAGATACATTGCAAGACAGACATTTTCAATTTTCAAGTCTTGCCATAGCTTTTTCGAGGCAAATTTAAGTATCAAAAACTATAAAAGGCCACTAAGGAACAACGATCAATGACGTCTTGGTAAGCCAACTCCTGTGTATTATTTGGCCTGTGGTTTTAGCAATGCTGCTGAAGTGAACTTTCTCCAGTGCTGTTTGAAAAGCAGACTGAACCAAGTTCTCCTCCATTTTGCCTGTGCTTATTCTATTCCTGTTCTGTGTTTATCCCAAAACAAAACTCATTAGTCCTTGCCGATGACATGATGCAGCCACCACCATGCTTTAAAAATATTGAAGAGTGCGTACGTCAGTGATGTGTGCGGTGGATTTGCCCCAAAAATTAACGCTTTATATTATAGAGACAAAAACGTCTAATTTCGTTGCCACATTTTTTTTGCAATATTACTTTAGTGCCTTATTGCAAACAGGATGCTGGATGTATGATACACCATCCAAGTGGTAATTAGTAACTGCACCATGCTCAAAGGGATAAGGCAGTTTGATGTCTAGTTGGCCTTCTTCTTTGCGAACCACTGGATAACCTGGTTCGTTGTGGTTGCAATCTGTGCTTAAAACTCACTGCTCGACCTCTACAGGTGTGGTAAAGAGATGGGTAGTCACTTAAAAATGATGATAACCCACTATTACTGCACACAGAGTCCATGCAATTATGTGCCTTGTTAAGTACATGTTTACTCCTGAACTTTAGCTCGCCCATAACAAAAAGGGTGAATGCCTCCCGAGTGGCGAAACTACAGAACCCGGGTTTCGATCCCAGCTGTGTCGCCAGCCGGGCCCAGCGAACGGCGAGACTCATGGGGCGGCGCAACAATTGCCCAGCGTCGTCGGGTCTGTAGTTCGCAACACTCGGGAGTGCATTCATCCCCTTTTGTTATGGCGAGCCTTAAAGTTCACAGGAGTTAAACAGTGTACTTAACAAGGCCACATAAGTTGGCATGGACTCTGTGTGCAGTAATAGTGGTTATCATCATTTAAATGACTACCCCATCTCTTTACCCACACACTGTTAAGGTCGCAGCAGTGAGTTTTTTAAGCACAGATTCAACCACAACGACCAGTTATCCAGTGAGTTCGCAAAAGAAGAAGGCCAATAGACATCAAATGCCTATCCCTTTAGGAGCATGGTCAGTTACTAATTACCTTTGGATGGCTGTATCAATACATTCCAGCATCCTGTTTGCAATAAGCACTAAAGTAATATTGCAAAAAAATGTGGCAACGGAATTAACTTTTTTTGTCTGAAACAAAGCGTTATTTTTGGGGCAAATCCACCGCAACACATCACTGATACACTCTCATATTTTTAAGCATGGTGGTGGCTGCATCATGTCATCCGGGCAAGGGACTAATTGGTTTTGTTTGGGATAAAAAGAAAAAGGAATAGAACTAAGCACAGGCAAAATGGAGGGAAACCTTGGTTCAGTCTGCTTCAAAACAGACACTGGGAGAAGAAAGTTCACCTTTCAGCAGCATTGCTAAAACCAACAAGGCCCAAATATACCACAGGAGTTGGCTTTACCAAGACGTCATTGATCGTGTTCCTTCAAGTGGCCTAGTTTATAGTTTTGACTTAAATTTGCTCGAAAAGCTAGGGCAAGGACTTGAAAATTGAAAATGTCTGTCTTGCAATGATTATCTTACAAATTGTACAAATCCAGGTGTTGCAGAAGCTCTTAGAGACTTGACCCAGAAAGACTCACAGCTGTAATCACTGACAAAGGTGATTCTAACATTATTGGAGTTGAATACTTATATTAATCAATATTATTATGGGTCTTATTTTTCTTTCACCCTTTGATTGTTGCTATACTATTGTTGTGTAATCGTTGACAAAAAAATGTAAATTTAAATCATTTTAATCCCACTTTGTAACACACAAAATGTTAGGAAAAAAGTCAAAGGGGTGTGAATACGGACTCTGCATGAATCAGTTCAAGGGCTGCAGGATTTCAGATGCGGAGGGAGGGAGGGAGGGAGGAGGGAGTGTGGTTGTGTGTGTGTGTGTGTGTGGTGTGTGTGTGTGTTGGTGTGGGTGTCATACCTGACAGGTAGCAGTATTTATCACCACACGTGCCGTGACAGGGACCTCTCTACTGCAACCGCATTAATTAGGGACCAGATCAGGCATGCCAAGGCCCCTTCCCCTCAGCCACCACTGTGGACATATTGTATTATGACTGTGTGTGTCTGTGCCTGTATGCTTGCCTCATCTACGTGATTTGTGTGTGTGTGGTGTGCTAACTATGTCCATTTGTGTATATGGAGAGCCTCCATTATCCCAGACTGTCACAGACCAAAGTGACAAGTAAAGATCCACCCCCCCCACACCCCGATACACCAACACCACACCAACCCAATACACACACACCACAGACACAACACACACACACACACCCGATACACACACCGATACACACCTGTCTACTGGAGCACAGCAGACATAATTAGATGGTTTGTAACTATCACCACAGCAAGACATTATAGTATGGTTTGTAACTATCCCACAGCAGACATAATAGTATGGTTTGTAACTATCACCACTGCAGACATAATAGTATGGTTTGTAAACTATCAGCCACAGCAGACATAATAGTATGGTTTGTAACTATCACCACTGCAGACATTAATTAGTATGGTTTTGTAACTATCAGCACAGCAAGACATAATAGTTATGGTTTGTAACTATCACCACTGCAGACATAATAGTATGGTTTGTAACTATCACCACAGCAGACATATTAGTATGGTTGAAACTATCACCACAGAGACATTATATATGGTTTGTAACTGCACCACTTGCAGGACATAAATTTAAAGTAGGTTTGTTAACTATTCACCACAGCAGACATAATAGTATGGTTTGTAACTATCACCACTGCAGACATAATAGTATGGTTTTAACTATCACCACAGCAGACATAATAGTATGGTTTTGTAACTGTCACCACAGCAGACATTATAGTATGTTTGTAACTGTCACCACAGCAGACATTATAGGTATGTTTGTAACTATCACCATAACCAGCAACATAATTAGTATGGTTGTATACTATCACCACTGCAGAACATAATAGTATGGTTTGTAACTATCCACCACAGCAGACATAATAGTATGCGTTTGTAACTGTCACCACAGCAGACATAATAGTATGCGTTTTAAACTATCAACCACAGCAGACATAATAAGTATGGTTTGTAACTGTCCACCCACAGCATACATGTATTAGTATGGTTTGTAACTATCACCACAGCAGACATTCAATTAGTATGGTTTTTGTAAACTATCACCACAGCAGAAACATAATGTATGGTTTAGTAACTATTACCACAGCAGACATTATTAGTCATGGTTTGTAACTATTCACCACAGGCAGACATAATAGTATGGTTGAACTGCCACCACAGCAGACATTATAGTATGTTTTGTAACTATCACCACAGCAGACCATAATAGTATGGTTGTAACTATCACCACTGCAGGACATATAGTATGGTTGTAACTATCACCACAGCAGACATAATAGTATGTTATGTAACTATCAGCCCACAGCAGACATAATAGTATTGGTTTGTAACTATCAGCACAGGCAGACATAATAGTATCGGTTTGTAACTATCACCACAGCAGACATAATAGTATGGTTTTGTAACTATCAGCACAGCAGACATAATAGTATGGTTTGAACTAATCACCACAGCAGACTATAATAGTTATGGGTTTTTGTTTAACTATAGCACCAGCAGACATAATAGGTATGGTTTTGTAACTATCACCACAGCAGACATAATAGTTAGGAGTTTGTAAAACATCACCCACAGCAACATTTATAGTTATGGGTTTGTAACTGTCACCACAAGCAGGACATACTATAGTAGGGTTTGTAACTGTCACCACAGCAGACATAATAGTATGGTTTGTAACTATCACCACAGCAGACATAATAGTATGGTTTGTAACTATCAGCACAGCAGACATTATAGTATGGTTTGTAACTATCACCACTGCAGACATAATAGTATGGTTTGTAACTATCACCACTGCAGACATAATAGTATGGTTTGTAACTATCAGCACAGCAGACTAATGCAGGGAATATTTCTATTTGTTTTTCTTCATTTTGGTGTATATTTATACGTGTGTATGGAGTTAAGTTGTGTGATGACTGTAGTTTTTAAATGTTACTTGTCAGTCTATCTATATCTGGTACAATAGACAAGCACGTGGGTTACTGCTAATAAAACAGGTCTGTGTGACTTAATCAATCAAATCAAAGTTTATTTGTCACGTGCGCCGAATACAACAGGTGTAGACCTTACAGTGAAATGCTTACTTACAGGCTCTAACCAATAGTGCAAAAAAAGGTATTAGGTGAACAATAGGTAAGATAAGAAATAAAAACATCAGTAAAAAGACAGGCTATAMACAGTAGGGTTAGAGTTAGGAGTTAGGAGTTAGGGTATTATATTGACCTGTGAAATATTTGCAGCACTGTATCGAGTACTGGGACCAATAAAAACACAAATGAATCCGTTAAAAACCCTGACATGAATACGTACGTGTTGGGTCTGACATGGAGATGTTTATCTCCAAACTGTTTTAGGAGGAAGTAACAACAGGGTTGAGGTGTGTGTGTGCTGACAACCTGTGCTTCTTCTCTCAGAGAGTGCGTAGCAGGTCGTTGGAGGATGTGGTGATACTAAACATTGACACCAACACACTAGAGAGTCCCCAGAATGACCTGCAGAACCTGCCCAGTGACGTGGTGAGTAGAGAGAGAGAGACACACACACACACACACACACACACACACACACACACACACACACACACACACACACACACACACACACACACACA
>NW_019942672.1:17811-29323 GCF_002910315.2 Salvelinus sp. IW2-2015 | reverse complement strand
GTGTGTGTGTGTGTGTGTGTGGTGTGTGTGTGTCTCTCTCTCTCTACTGCACGCAGCGTCAACTGGCAGGTTCTGCAGGTCATTCTGGGGCTCTCTAGTGTGTTGGTGTCAATGTTTTAGTATCACGCAACATCCTCCAACGACCTGCTTACGGGCACCCTCCTCTGAGAGAAGAAAGCACAGGTTGTCAGCACACACCACACCTGCAAACCCTGTTGTTACTGTTCCTCCTAAACAGTTTGGAGTAAACATCTCCATGTCAGGGTTTTTAACGGATTCATTTGTTTTTATTGGTCCCAGTCACTCGATACAGTGCTGCAAATTTTCACAGGTCAATATAATACCCTAACTCCTAACTCCCTAACTCTAACCCTACTGGTCTATAGCCTGTCTTTTTACTGATGTTTTTATTTCTTATCTTACCTATTGTTCACCTAATATGCTTTTTTTGCACTATTGGTTAGACCTGTAAGTAAGCATTTCACTGTAAAGGTCTACACCTGTTGTATTCGGCGCACGTGACAAATAACTTTGATTTGATTTTGATTAAGTCCACAGACCTGTTTTATTAGCAGTCACCCACGTGCTTGTCTATTGTACGCAGATATAGATAGACTGTGACAAAGTAACAATTTTAAAACTACAGTCATGCACACAACTTAACTCCATACACACGTTAAATATACACCAAAATGAAGAAAACAAATAGAATATTCCTGCATTAGTCTGCTGTGGCTGATAGTTACAAACCATACATATTATGTTGCAGTGGTGAATAGTTACAAACCAATACTATTATTCTGCAGTGGTGATAGTTACAAAACGCGATACTATAGATGTCTGCTGTGCTGATTAGTTACAAACATACTATTAATGTTCTGCTGTGGTGATAGTTTACAAAACCATACTATTATGGTCTGCTGTGGTGACAGTTACAAACCCTACTATAGTATGTCCTGCTTGTGGTGACAGTTACAAACCCATAACTATAAATGTTGCTGTGGGTGATGTTTTACAAACTCCTAACTATTATGTCTGCTGTGGTGATAGTTACAAAACCATACCTATTATGTCTGCTGGTGCTATAGTTAAACAAAAACCCATAACTATTATAGTCTGCTGTGGTGATTAGTTCAAACCATACTATTATGTCTGCTGTGCTGATAGTTACAAAACCATACTATTATGTCTGCTGTGGTGATAGTTACAAACCGATACTATTATGTCTGCCTGTGCTGATAGTTACAAACCAATACTATTATGTCTGCTGTGGGCTGATAGTTACATAACATACTATTATGTCTGCTGTGGTGATAGTTACAACCATACTATATGTCCTGCAGTGGTGATAGTTACAACCATACTATTATGGTCTGCTGTGGTGATAGTTACAAAACATACTATAATGTCTGCTGTGGTGGCAGTTCAACCATACTATTATGTCTGCCTGTGGTGAATAGTTACAAACCATGACTAATAATGTCTGCTGTGGTAATAGTTACTAAACCATACATTATGTTTCTGCTGTGGTGATAGTTTACAAAAACCATACTAATTGAATGTCTGCTGTGGTGATAGTTACAAACCATACTAATACATGTATGCTGTGGGTGGACAGTTACAAACCATACTTATTATGTCTGCTGTGGTTGATAGTTTAAAACGCATACTATTATGTCTGCTGTGGTGACAGTTACAAACGCATACTATTATGTCTGCTGTGGTGGATAGTTACAAACCATACTATTATGTTCTGCAGTGGTGATAGTATACAACCATACTAATTATGTTGCTGGTTATGGTGATAGTTACAAACATACCTATAATGTCTGCTGTGGTGACAGTTACAAACATACTATAATGTCTGCTGTGGTGACAGTTACAAAACCATACTATTATGTCTGCTGTGGTGATAGTTAAAACCATACTATTATGTCTGCAGTGGTGATAGTTACAAACCATACTATTATGTCTGCTGTGGTGAATAGTTAACAAACCTACTTTAAATTTATGTCCTGCAAGTGGTGCAGTTACAAACCATATATAATGTCTCTGTGGTGATAGTTTCAACCATACTAATATGTCTGCTGTGGTGATAGTTACAAACCATACTATTATGTCTGCAGTGGTGATAGTTACAAACCATAACTATTATGTCTTGCTGTGCTGATAGTTACAAAACCATACTAATTAATGTCTGCAGTGGTGATAGTTACAAACCATACTATTATGTCTGCTGTGGCTGATAGTTTACAAACCATACTATTATGTCTGCAGTGGTGATAGTTACAAACCATACTATTATGTCTGCTGTGGGATAGTTACAAACCATACTATAATGTCTTGCTGTGGTGATAGTTACAAACCATCTAATTATGTCTGCTGTGCTCCAGTAGACAGGTGTGTATCGGTGTGTGTATCGGGTGTGTGTGTGTGTGTTGTGTCTGTGGTGTGTGTGTATTGGGTTGGTGTGGTGTTGGTGTATCGGGGTGTGGGGGGGGTGGATCTTTACTTGTCACTTTGGTCTGTGACAGTCTGGGATAATGGAGGCTCTCCATATACACAAATGGACATAGTTAGCACACCACACACACACAAATCACGTAGATGAGGCAAGCATACAGGCACAGACACACACAGTCATAATACAATATGTCCACAGTGGTGGCTGAGGGGAAGGGGCCTTGGCATGCCTGATCTGGTCCCTAATTAATGCGGTTGCAGTAGAGAGGTCCCTGTCACGGCACGTGTGGTGATAAATACTGCTACCTGTCAGGTATGACACCCACACCAACACACACACACACCACACACACACACACACACAACCACACTCCCTCCTCCCTCCCTCCCTCCCTCCGCATCTGAAATCCTGCAGCCCTTGAACTGATTCATGCAGAGTCCGTATTCACACCCCTTTGACTTTTTTCCTAACATTTTGTGTGTTACAAAGTGGGATTAAAATGATTTAAATTTACATTTTTTTGTCAACGATTACACAACAATAGTATAGCAACAATCAAAGGGTGAAAGAAAAATAAGACCCATAATAATATTGATTAATATAAGTATTCAACTCCAATAATGTTAGAATCACCTTTGTCAGTGATTACAGCTGTGAGTCTTTCTGGGTCAAGTCTCTAAGAGCTTCTGCAACACCTGGATTTGTACAATTTGTAAGATAATCATTGCAAGACAGACATTTTCAATTTTCAAGTCCTTGCCCTAGCTTTTCGAGCAAATTTAAGTCAAAACTATAAACTAGGCCACTTGAAGGAACACGATCAATGACGTCTTGGTAAAGCCAACTCCTGTGGTATATTTGGGCCTTGTTGGTTTTAGCAATGCTGCTGAAAGGTGAACTTTCTTCTCCCAGTGTCTGTTTTGAAGCAGACTGAACCAAGGTTTCCCTCCATTTTGCCTGTGCTTAGTTCTATTCCTTTTTCTTTTTATCCCAAACAAAACCAATTAGTCCCTTGCCCGGATGACATGATGCAGCCACCACCATGCTTAAAAATATGAGAGTGTATCAGTGATGTGTTGCGGTGGATTTGCCCCAAAAATAACGCTTTGTTTCAGACAAAAAAAGTTAATTCCGTTGCCACATTTTTTTGCAATATTACTTTAGTGCTTATTGCAAACAGGATGCTGGAATGTATTGATACAGCCATCCAAAGGTAATTAGTAACTGACCATGCTCCTAAAGGGATAGGCATTTGATGTCTATTGGCCTTCTTCTTTTGCGAACTCACTGGATAACTGGTCGTTGTGGTTGAATCTGTGCTTAAAAAACTCACTGCTGCGACCTTAACAGTGTGTGGGTAAAGAGATGGGGTAGTCATTTAAATGATGATAACCACTATTACTGCACACAGAGTCCATGCCAACTTATGTGGCCTTGTTAAGTACACTGTTTAACTCCTGTGAACTTTAAGGCTCGCCATAACAAAAGGGGATGAATGCACTCCCGAGTGTTGCGAACTACAGACCCGACGACGCTGGGGCATTGTGCGCCGCCCATGAGTCTCGCCGTTCGCGGGCCGGCTGGCGACACACGCTGGGATGAACCCGGTTCTGTAAGTTTCGCCACTCGGGAGGCATTCACCTTTTTGTTAGGGCGAGCCCTAAAGTTCAGGAGTAAACTGTACTTAACAAGGCACATAAGTTGCATGGCTCTGTGTGCAGTAAATAGTGGTTATCAATCATTTTAATGACTACCCCATCTCCTTTACCACACACTGTAAGGTCGAGCAGGAGTTTTAAGACACAGATTTCAACCACAACGAGACCAGGTTATCCAGTGGTTCGCAAAAGAAGAGAAGGCCAAACTAGACATCAAATGCCTTATCCCTTTGAGCATGGTGAGTTACTAATTACCTTTGGATGGTGTATCAATACATCCAGCATCCTGTTTGCAAATAAGGCACTAAAGTAATATGCAAAAAAAAATGTGGCAACGAAATTAGACTTTTTTGTCTCTAATATCAAAGCGTTAATTTTTGGGGCAAATCCACCGCACACATCACTGAAGTACCAAACTCTCAATATTTTTAAGCAGTGGTGGTGGCTGCATCATGATCATCGCGAAGGATAATGAGTTTTGTTTTGGGATAAAAAGAAAGGAATAGAACTAAGCACAGGCAAAATGGAGGAAGAACTTGGTTCAGTCTGCTTTTCAACAGACACTGGGAGAAAGTTCACCTTCAGCAGCATTGCTAAAACACAAGGCCAAATATACACAGGATTGCTTACCAAGACGTCATTGATCGTTGTTCCTTAGTGGCCTGTTTATAGTTTTGACTTAAATTTGCTCGAAAAGCTTATGGCAAGAACTTGAAAATTGAAAATGTCTGTCTGCAATGATATCTTACAATTGTACAATCAGGGTGTGCAAAGCTCTTAGAGACTTACCACGAAAGACTCACAGCTGTAATCACTGACAAAGGTGATTCTAACAATTATTGGAGTGAATACTTATTTAATCAAGAATATATTATGGGTTTATTTTTCTTTTCACTTTGATGTTCTATACTAATTTTGTGTAGATCGTTGACAAAAAAATGTAAATTAAATCCATTTTAATCCACTTTGTAACACAACAAAATGTAGAAAAAGTCAAGGGGTGTGAATACGGACTCTGCATGAATAGTTCAAGGCGCAGATTTCAGATCGAGGGAGGGAGGGAGGGAGGATGGGAGTGTGTGTGTGTGTGTGTGTGTGTGTGGTGTGTGTTTGTGGTGTGTGTGGTGTGTCATACCTGACGGTAGCAGTATTTATCACACACTGTGCCAGTGACAAACCTCTCTAACTGCACCGCATAATTAGACCAGATCAGCATGGAAGCCTCCTCAGCACCACTGTGACATATTGTATATGACTGTGTGTGTCTGTGCCTGTAATGCTTGCTCATCTACGTGAATTTGTGTGTGTGTGTTGTGCGTAACTATGTTCATTGTGTATATGAGAGCTCTCCATATCCCAGACTGTCCACGACCAAAGTGACAATGTAAAGAATCCACCCCCCACACACCGATACACACACACACACACCATACACACACACACAGACACACACACACACACACACCCGATACACACACCCGATACACACTGTACTGAGCACAGCAGACATAATAGTATGGTTTGTAATATCACCACAGCAGACATTATAGTAAGGTTTGTAACTATCACACAGCAGACATAATAGTATGGTTTGTAACTATCACCACTGCAGACATAATAGTATGGTTTGTAAACTATCAGCCACAGCTGACCATAATAGTATGGTTTTGTAACTATCACCACTGCGACAATAATAGTATGGTTTGTAACTATCAGCACAGCAAGACATAATAAGTAATGGTTTGTAACTATCACATAGCAGACATAATAGTATGGTTTTGTACACTATCACCACAAGCAGACATAATAGTAGGTTTGTACTATCACCACAGCAGACATTATAGTATGGTTTGTAACTGTCACATGCAGACATTAATAGTATGGTTTGTAACTATCACCACAGCAGAACATAATATATGGTTTGTAACTATACCACTGCAGACATAATAGTATGGTTTGTAACTATCACACAGCAGACATAATAGTATGGTTGTAACTGTCACACAGCAGACATTATAGTATGGTTTGTAACTGTCACCACCAGCAGACATTATAGTATGGTTTGTAACTATACCACAGCAGAATAATAGTATGGTTTGTAACTATAACCACTCAGACTAATATAGTATATGGTTTGTAACTATCAACACAGCAGACATTAATAGTATGGTTTGTAACTTCCACCCAGCAAATAATAGTATGGTTTGTAACTATCACACAGCAGACATAATAGTATGGTTTTGTAACTGTCACCACAGCAGACATTATAGTATGGTTTGTAACTATCACCACAGCAGACATAATAGTATGGTTTGTAACTATCACCACAGCAGACATAATAGTATGGTTTGTATATCACCACAGGCAGACATTATAGTATGGTTTGTAACTATCACCACAGCAGACATAATAGTATGGTTGTAACTGTCACCACAGCAGAATTATAGTATGGTTTGTAACTATCACCACAGCAGACATAATAGTATGGTTTGTAAACTATCACCACTGCAAGACAAATAGTATGGTTTGTAACTTCACACAGCAGACATAATAGTATGGTTTGTAACTATCAGCACAGCAGACATAATAGTATGGTTTGTAACTATCAGCACAGCAGACTATAATAGTATGGTTTGTAACTATCACCACACAGACATAATAGTATGGTTTTGTAACTATCACCAGCAGACATATAGTATGGTTTGTAACTATCACACAGCAGACATAATAGTATGGTTTTGTAATATCACACAGCAGACATAATAGTATGGTTTGTAACTATTCACCACAGCAGACATAATAGTATGGTTTGTAACTATCACACAGCAGACATTATAGTATGGTTTGTAACTGTACCACATGCAGACATAATAGTATGGTTTGTAACTGTCAACACAGCAGACATAATAGTATGGTTTGTAACTATCACGCACAGCAGACATATAGTATGGTTGTAACTATCAGCACAGCAGACATAATAGTATGGTTTTGTTCAACTATACCACTGGCAGACATAATAGTATGGTTTTGTAACTATCACCACTGCAGAATATAGTATGGTTTTGTAACTATCAGCACAGCAACTATGCAGGGAATATTTCTATTGTTTTTCTTCTTTGTGTGTATATTATACGTGTGTATGGAGTTTAAGTTGTGTGATGACTGTAGTTTTAAATGTACTTGTCAGTCTATCTATATTGGTACAATAGACAAGCACGTGGTTACTGCTAATAAAACAGTTCTGTGTTGACTTAATCAATCAAATCAAAGTTTATTTGTCACGTGCGCCCGAATACAACAGGTGTAGACCTTAACAGGTGAAATGCTTACTTACAGGCTCTAACAATAGTGGCAAAAAAAGGTATTAAGGTGAACAAATAGGTAAGATAAGAAATAACATCACAGTAAAAAAGACAGGATATAGACAGTAGGGTTAGAGTTAGGAGTTAGGAGTTGGGTATTATATTGACCTGTGAAATATTTTGCAGCACTGTATCGAGTACTGGGACCAATAAAAAACACAAATGAATCCGTTAAAAACCCTGACATGGAGACGTTTATCTCCAAACTGTTTAGGAGGAAGTAAACAACAGGGTTGAGGTGTGTGTGTGTGCTGACCCTGTGCTTCTTCTCTCAGAGAGTGCGTAGCAGGTCGTTGGAGGATGTGGTGATAACTAAACATTGACCCAACACAACAGAGAGTCCCCAGAATGACCTGCAGAACTGCCCAGTGATCGTGGTGAGTAGAGAGAGAGAGACACACACACACACACACACACACAAACACACCCACACACACACACACACACACACAACACAACCACACACACACACACACTATATATATGTATTTACTGTATTCTAGTCAATGGCACATCATATAATACTGGCTGTCCTCACATGTTGTATTCATGTACTGTCTATACACCTTTTATTTATTAATTTCTTTTGGACTTTTTGGGATTATGTTTGTATTGTTTTGTGTTGCTAGTAGTGGCTGAGCGATTAGTGCTTTTTGATGTCGGGTTCGTTTCGGTTTTCATTATTACAAATAATCACAGATTTCGGTTTAGAAAATGCACTATGCATTGTGTGCATGTGAATGCTGTAACAACACAGAATAACACTATTTAGTAAAAGTCCCATGATGGTAGTGACTGCCCAGTACTGCATCATCTATTAACCATCACTCATTCAGATTTACTTTACTTTAATAAAATATTTCAGTTGTTGTGGTTATTACATTTGTTTATTTAATGACTTTATTATTTAATTCCAAGTCATTGTCTCATCTTGATAGAGCCTGCTGTCACTATTTTAGTACGTTCTTCAAAGTAAATAAGACATACTTTTATGACTGCTGAAATACCACTATCATCACTTAGATCATGTATTTTCAGGTAGAGATACCTTGTGAAGCAACTGCTCTCTATCCCTCGATCGTGTCATTCGTAAGGCATGAAAAGAGCAGACCGGACAAGTAGGCAGCAATGGATATGGTCATTGTAGTTAAAATGAAAGTTTTTTTGCGCTAAACTATGTAGCATTTTGGCCTGTTGGAAACTACCACTCCTACTAGCATCAACAGTTTGGGCTTGATCTGATCATCACTAGAGAAACTGAGAAAATGTGCCCATTGATCTACCCCCAAAAAAATATTTACAAAATAAATGGAATTTTAAAAAAATGTAACCGACGTCAGTCAATTAGTTGTTTAAAAACCGCTCAGAACTAATTGCTAGGTATTATTCCTCGCACTGTTGGAGCTACAAACACAACATTTCACTGCACCTGCAATAACATCTTCAAATCTGTGTATATCGCGACCAATAAAGTTTAATTTGATAACACACACACACACACACACACACACACACACACACACACACACACAACACACACACACAACACCACACACACACACTAGCACAGTATTTTAAAATGGTCCTATACACACACACCCACTATTAATAGTCTTTTTAAAATGGTTCCTATACACACACACCCTCTAGTATATAGTCTTTTAAAATGGTTCCTAATACACACACACCACTATTACATAGTCTTTTAAAATGGTTCCTATACACACACCCTCTGTATATAGTCTTTTAAAATGGTTCCTATACACACCACACCTCCTTTCACACCTTCCCTCTCTTCCGCCCTTTTCTCTTTCTCTCTCTCTTATTCACAACAGCAGTTATCTTCTTATAGATAAACATTCTCACATACACTCTTCCTTCCCCCCCCCAACCCGCTAAACCCCGGTCATTAGTGGCTCTAGTGGGGAATCCTGTGACAAAAACACACACACACACACACACACACACACACACACACACACACAAGACACACACACACACAACACACACACAGACATAGCACACACCAGCACACACAAACACAAAAGCACAACACTAGGGCCCAGAAGATGCAGTATTGCAATACATCGTTTAGTATCGTGGCAAAGGAAACCAAAACACAAGCTGATTTACTTCTTAGGAAAACAGCCCTAAGTTGGAAACAACACATATGTTGTAATCCGGAGTCATATTCATGTTATTTTCCACACACACACACACACACACACACACACACTATATATATGTATTTACTGTATTCTAGTCATGGCACATCATATAATACTGCTGTCCTCACATGTTGTATTCATGTACTGTCTATACACCTTTATTTATTCATTTCTTTGGACTTTTTGGGATTATGTTTGTATTGTTTTGTGTTGCTAGTAGTGCTGAGCGATTAGTGCTTTTTGATGTCGGGTTCGTTTTCGGTTTTCAAAATAATCACAGATTTCGGTTTAGACAATGCACTATGCATTGTGTGCYTTGAATGCTGTAACAACACAGAATAACACTATTAGTAAAAGTCCCATGATGGTAGTGACTGCCCCAGTACTGCATCACTTATTAACCATCACTCATTCAGATTTACTTTACTTTCATACAATATTTCAGTTGTTGTGGTTATTACATTTGTTGTATTTAATGACTTTATTATTTAATTCCAAGTCATTGTCTCATCTTGATAGAGCTGCTGTCTGACATCACTATTTTAGTAGTTCTTCAAAGTAAATAAGACATACTTTTATGACTGCTGAATACCAACTATCAATCACTTAGATCATGTATTTTCAGGTAGAGATACCTTGTGAAGCAACTGCTCTCTATCCCTCGATCGTTCATTCGTAAAGGCATAAAAGAGACAGACCGGACAAGTAGGCATGCAATGGATTATGGTCATTGTAGTTAATGACCAAGTTTTTTTGCGCTAAACTATGTAGCATTTTGGCCTGTTGGAAACTACCACTCCCTACTACATCACACAGTTTGGGCTTGATCTGATTCATCACTAGAGAAACTGAGAAAATGTGCCCATTGATCTCACCCCCCAAAAAATATTTACAAAATAAATGGAATTTAAAAAAAAATGTAACCGACGTCAGTCAATTAGTTGTTTAAAAACCGCTCAGAACTAATTGCTAGGTATTATTCCTGCACTGTTGGAGCTACAAACACAACATTTCACTGCACCTGCAATAACATCTTCAAATCTGTGTATACGCGACCAAATAGGAGGAACGAAGGACTGGGTAGGGTTTGTGGAGAGGAGGGAGACTGGGGGTATGGGGGGGATCGGAGAGACGAAGGAGGAGAGACTGGGGTTTGTGAGAGGGAGAGGGAAACAGAGGGAGCAAGAGAGACAAAGAATAAGGGGGCCAATTACCAGTGGTGCCTCTGTACCACCTGCCAGCTTCCTCTCTTTAATTAATGTAGCGCTGACACCGGTCCGAGCAACAGGAAACAGGGTCACACACACGCGCCTGTCATCCCTCCGTTGAATCACGCAGGAGGCTGTTTGTTTCTTTCCTCTCTAGGGGAGATTTAATACTCCTCTTGAGGCTGTGTACTATACCTACAGTACGACCGCCTCTCTCTGTGACTGTGTGGCAGCCCGCCTCTCTCTTGTCTTCTTTCGCTTCTCTCTCTTCTCTCTCTCTCGCTCTCTCCTCTCTCTCCTCTCTCTCTCTCTCTCTCTCCTCTCGCTCTCTCTCCACTCTCTCACTCTCTCTCTCTCTCTCTCTCTCTCTCTCTCACTCTCCACTCTCTCTCTCGCTCTCTCTCTCTCCTCTCTCGCCTCGCGCTCTCTCTCTCTCTGCTCTCTCTCTGCTCTCTCTCTCTCTTCCTCTCTCTCTCTCTCTCTGTCTCTCTGGTCTCTCTCTGTCTCTCTGTTTCTTCTGCTCTCTGTCTCTCTGTCTCTCTGTCTCTCTGTCCTCTGTCTCTCTCGCTCTCATCGCCTCTCGCTCTCTCGCTCTCTCGCGTCTCTCGCTCTCTCCTCTCATCTCTCTCTCTTCTCTCTGTCTCGTCTTCCA
>NW_019942672.1:6691-17656 GCF_002910315.2 Salvelinus sp. IW2-2015 | reverse complement strand
TAAAGTTAATTTAGATTAACACACACACACACACACACACACACACACACACACACAAACACACACAACACACACACACACACCACACACACACACACTAGCACAGTATTTTAAAATGGTTCCTATACACACACACCCACTATTACATAGTCTTTTTAAAATGGTTCCTATACACACCACACCCTCTAGTATATAGTCTTTTAAAATGGTTCCTATACACACACACCCACTATTACATAGTCTTTTAAAATGGTTCCTATACACACACACCCTCTAGTATATAGTCTTTTAAAATGGTTCCTATAACACACACACCTCCTTTCACACCTTCCCTCTCTCCGCCCTCTTTCTCTTTCTCTCTCTCTTATTCACCAACATGCAGTTATCTTCTTATAGATAAACATTCTCACATACACTCTTCCTTCCTCACCCCCCCAACCCCCCCTAACCCCGGTCATTATGGCTCTAGTGGGGAATCCTGTGACACACACAAGACACACACACACACACACACACACACACAACACACACCACACACACCAACACACACACACACACACTAGACATACACACCACACACAACACATAGACACACACACACAACCACACTAGGCCCAGAAGATGCAGTATTTGCAATACTCGTTTAGTATCGTGGCAAGGAAACAAAACACAAAGCTGATTTAACTTCTTTAGGAAAACAGCCCTAATGTTGGAAACAAACATCATGTTGTAATCCGGAGTCATATTAATGTTATTTTCCAAACTATAGCACACAATTGTTACAGCAGGTTTTTAAAGAACCAAAGAGGTTAGCGCTGCTTCGCGTTTTCATTTCAAAATATTCCGATACCAAACCAAAACCACACCCACCAACACACACACACACACACACACACACACACTGAAAGTCGGGCAGTCAGTAGCCATCAGATCTGTGGAAACATCTCTCCCTCTATTTTAATCATTATTCCTCAAAGACTGCTTTCTGCCTGCCCAGTGGCACGTCTCTCCCAGTGGCACGTCTCTGGGAAACGACAGAGAGCAGAGAAAGACTGTGGGTTTGAAACGGAGGTAGAGAGGGATGAGGGATAGGAGGAGAGACTGTGGGTTTGAACAGAGGTAGAGGGGATGAGGAAGGAGGAGAGGACTGTGGGTTTGAACGGAGGTAGAGGGGGATGAGGGATAGGAGGAGAGACTGTGGGTTTGAAACGGAGGTAGAGGGGGATGAGGGATAGGAGGAGAGACTGTGGGTTTGAAAGGAGGTAGAGGGGGATGAGGGATAGGAGGAGAGACTGGGTTTGAAAGGAGGTAGAGAGGGATGAGGGATAGGAGGAGAGACTTGGGTTTGAAACGAGGTGAGAGGGATGAGGATAGGAGGAGAGACTGGGTTTTGAAACGGAGGTTGAGAGGGATGAGCGATAGGAGGAGAGACTGTTTGAAACGGAGGTAGAGGGGATGAGGGATAGGAGGAGAGATGGGTTTGAAACGGAGGTTGAGAGGGATGAGGGATAGGAGAGGACGGTTTTGAAACGGAGGTTGAGAGGGATGAGGATAGGAAGGAGAGACTGGGTTTTGAAGGGGGGGGGATGAGGGAATAGGAGGAGAGACTGGTTTGAATCGGGTGTGAGAGGGATGAGCGGATAGGAGGAGAGATGGGGTTGTGAGAGGGAGAGGGATGAGGGATAGGAGGAGAGACTGGGGTTTCGGTGAGAGGGGATGAGGATAGGAGGAGAGACTGGGGTTTTGAGAGGTTGTAGAGGGATGAGGGATAGGAGGAGAGACTGGGTTTTGAGAACGGAGAGATGAGGGGATAGGGAGGAGAGACTGGGGCGTTTTGACGGAGGGAGGGATGAGGGATAGGAGGAGAGACTGGGTTTGAAGGGAGAGGATGAGAGTGGGGAGAGGATGGAGGTGTGGGAGGGAGAGGGATGAGAGATAGAGGAGAGACTGGGGTTTTGAAACGGAGGTAGAGGGATGAGGGATAGGAGGAGAGACTGGGTTTGAAACGGAGGTGAGAGGGAGAAGACGATAGGAGGAGAGACTGGGGGTTTTGAGAGGGAGAGGGATGAGGGATAGGAGGAAGAGACTGGGGGTTTGATGGAGGAGGAGAGGATGAGACGATAGGAGGAGAGACTGGGGTTTGTGAGAGGGAGAGGGAAACAGAGGGACAAGAGAGACAGAGAATAAGGGGGCCAATTACCAGTGGTGCCTCTGTAGCCACCTGCCAGCTTCCTCTCTTTAATTAATGTAGCGCTGACACCGTCCGAGCAACCAGGAAACCAGGTCACACACAACGCGCCTTTCATCCCTCCGTTTGAATTCACGCAGGAGGCTGTTGTTATTCTTCCTCTCTATGGGAGAATTTAAATTCTCTCTCACCAGGGACTCCACTCCTAAAGTAAACAGCAAACTGAGTTTGTCACAAAAGGGAGCTGGCTCTTTTAAATCTGACAGGCAACAGAGAAAACCCTTTGTGTTTGTCATCTGCTAAATGAAGTGGTGGCTCAGAGCTCGCCATTTCCCTACGACTAATCACAGAACACACTCACGGCGAATCACCTGAAACAAGACCTGTCCCCTATTACACCACAGTGCTATCACATATTTACTACAGCTAATTATCCCTCTCTTTCTCCTGCTACCTTATCGCTAGGGGTGATGTAGATGAATCAGGAAAATAGCAGGTATTAATTGCGGGGAATTCCTGGCCCCTTGTTAGTTTTCTCGTTAGTTAGAAGGATGTGTCACACGGCATCTGATATTTGTGTTTACATACGGTGAMATTGGTTGAGAGGCATTGCTCAGTTCGTCAGAACCCACTGCAGGGGAACAGAAGCCTTAATTAAAACTGTCACTTTTAATCTCACAATAAGAAACTGTTCACTGACTGGTTGATATTGACTTTATAGAACTGTCATCATAACTTAGGACAGCTAGAATTATTATAGACAAACATCAAAATTAAATCAAATCAAACTTTATTTGTCACGTGCAACGAATACAACCTCACCATGAAATGCTTGCTCACAAGCCCTTAACCAACAATGCAGTTCAAGAAAGAGTTAAGAAAATATTTACCAAATAAACGAAAGTAAAAAGTAACACAATAAAATAACAATAACGAGGCTATATACAGGGGGTACCGGTCCAGGTAATTTATACATGTAGGTGGGGATACAGGTCAGTCCAGGTAATTTGTACATGTAGGTGGGGGTAAAGGGTACAGGTCAGTCCAGGTAATTTGTACATGTAGGTGGGGGTAAAGGGTACAGGTCAGTCCAGGTAATTTATACATGTAGGTGGGGGTAAAGGGACTATGCATAGAACTTAGTGTATATGTCTCGCTGACTAGCGTCCTGATAAATACAAGGGCTTGGCACTGCAGTGACCGCATACGCTAAACCTATCAACAGCAATTCACTGTAAGCATTTAGGAGAAGAATGTAGAGAAATTACATTGGCTAGGTTTCCATCCATTTAGGAGAAGAATGTAGAGAAATTATATTAGCTAGGTTGCCATCCATTTAGGAGAATAATGTAGAGAAATTACATTGGCTAGGTTGCCATCCAATCAGGAGAATAATGTAGATAAATTATATTAGCTAGGTTGCCATCCAATCAGGAGAATAATGTAGATAAATTATATTAGCTAGGTTGCCATCCATTTAGGAGAAGAATATAGAGAAATTACATTGGCTAGGTTTCCATTCATTTGGCGACAGAGTATCATGCGAATATTCCAAAATCTGCATAAAGAAAATATTTTCCCACCGGTGGTGTTTCCACCAAACTGACTTGTTGCGGATAAAAATCAGTGCATGATGACAATGCACACAAAATGTACTCTTTTTTACTTACGTTTCCATGTGTCGAATAAAAATGTAAAGTTCAATGTGTTTCCATCGCATTTTCAAGTCTACCGATAGTTTTGTCACAAAAAAATGATTGTGTTAAATAGCAAATGTGCCTCCTCTGGCCAAAAGCTCGTAAATACAGTGCGGGTAGACTAGTCTACATCATGAGATTATTATGGATAAGAGTGAGAATATTTTTTATTTGTCAAATGGCAATCAAGCATTGATCTTCATGTCACCAGAATAAGACACTCAATATTTATCAGAAAGGAGCATCATGATCATCACTGTACACTTTCACCCCCCTGTGAAGTTCACCACAATTTATTTAGTCTGTAGACTAATGAACTGCARGGTTTCCTGAGTCCGAGTGGGAGGACCACATATCATATCGTCGCGGGACTCCAAGCTTACTTCCATATGATGGTTATTATATCAATATTTGCGTTTCCACCACCATTTTATCGTATAATWAATTTTACTGACACAAAAAGATCACACCATGTCGCACGAACAAATGATCTGTCTGCGTTTTTATAAAATGGTTCCCGAAACGGCCTGTTTCCATCACAGCTGTCGTGATTTCTTTTTACAACGTATGACTTTACTGGCAGAAAAAAACGTGGTTTGTGATACTTTTAATATGACTTATCAGGGGTAGACGGCTTAAGTCGACTTAATAACCTTCATCTCCTTTCACCTCAGCCTTATCTAGGATTCAGATAGTGAGAGTTTTCTATTTATCCCTATTCAGAAAGTTCAACGCCTCTCCATCCATAAAACCCAAGCGTAATAAAATAGAGCCAGGGGCCAACCTTGTTTGGGGGGGTGTGTGTGTTTCAAGTAAAGAAAGAAAGCAGTTCTCTCTGATATTGATTGAAGCCAAACTCTTTCTTTGGAGTATGTATGTACCTAATTGCGGCTGCGGAGAGGCTACGTGCATGTGGCGTCCATTACGGTTCCAGCTGACCACTGGCCCGGCTCTGGAGGGGTCAGGGGTCACAGACTTCCTTAGTTACTTGGCCCACTCCCAGACAGGGCCCCTCCGCTGCCCCCTCTGCTGCCCAGCCCTTAATGGCTTTTTCCCTCATTTTCACACATAATATTTCAGATTTATTGACTATTAGAAACGCTACCTCGCCAGTAGCGCTTCCGCTTGGTGAAAAAGCGAAAGATTTACAAATAGAGAGAATAATTGGTAAAAGGGTGAAAAAAGGATGTGTGTAATCTTCTGAGAATGATTTCTGCCCTGTTTTTATTGGAAACATCAGATGAGACAGAGTTGTCAGAACCGCCACCTGTCCCGGACCTGCTATTTTCAACTCTTGATGATCGGCTATGAAAAGCCAACTGAAAATTATTCATGATTATTATTTGACCATGCTTGTCACTTATGAACATTTTGAAGATCTTGGCATAGTTCTGTTATAATCTCCACCCAGCACAGCCAGAAGAGGACTGGCCACCCCTCATAGCCTGGTTCCTCTCTAGGTTTCTTCCTAGGTTTTGGCCTTTCTAGGGAGTTTTTCCTAGCCACCGTGCTTCTACACCTGCATTGCTTGCTGTTTGGGGTTTTAGGCTGGGTGTCTGTACAGCACTTCGAGATATTAGCTGATGTACGAAGGGCTATATAAAATAAACTTGATTTGAACTTGAGTTGAAGGTCAGAGTTGAAGGTCAGAGTTGAAGGTCAGAGTTGAAGGTCAGAGTTGAAGGTCAGAGTTGAAGGTCCTGTGCTAATTGTTTTTCTTCTAAATGTGTCCTGCTACGCACACTGGGAATGTTCACTTCTGACAGTGGTAGTAAATATAGAATTTCACATAAATAATTTTTCAATAAAGTTTGACTTGCGATTTTCTAAAATAAGTATATTTCTGTTGTTTATTTTGGTTGAATTAAATTACTTTTGATTAAATAAAAATATGACAGACAAATGTTACTGAACAAAACATTAAACATTTGCATCAATGCTACATTTTTCTTGTATTGAAATTTAATGAAAATATCATGCAGCTGATATAATAAATGTATTCTGACTTTCCTAGCCATAATCTGTTTAGGGTTATTGTCTGGATATTAAGCACATTTATAGAAGGAAATAAATCATTTTTATAATGTRAAATTATAATGTTGTAGTATAATGTTAAATAGTTATTTTATTTCTTAATATGTGTTCATTAAGTGCCATTGATTTGAGTTAAATTTGTTTTTCTMTTCATTTGCGGGCGATMMTCTGAAAAGGTTTATAGGTTCTTAAGCTAAGGAAAGTTTCAGACACTTTTCCACAGATGCTACTAATATAGGACTCTGAGGTGTGTGTTTTATGAAAACCAACGTGTTGACGAGTGTACAGAATAAAGAATTAGTGTTTTGAACCAGTGTGCTGTTCTGAAGAGCAACGTGTTTCATTATGTATTGTTTTTAGATCCTCTTGCAGACTTCTCCTACAGTGTGTTATACAGATACYGTATTAATTGGGGTGTAGTGTGGTTGTTTACCCTGCTAGTCATTAAAAGTGTCCAAGAATAGCAAATTAGGCAGACATTAATTCCAAAGACAGACAATGTTTGAATGAATCCCATTTTTATTTGATCCCGTAGACTCCATATCAAAAACTAGAGGATTTTTTTTTTTTAATCAAAAAATGTGTTTTTCTTTTAGTGTGTTTTACACATTCGAGGGAGGATTTGAGAACGTGTTCATTTTCAGACGCAACTCTTTCAGATCGCAGTGTAATTCCCTCTGTTCTCTTTCCCCGCTGCTTTGTTGACACATTGTTCCTTACATTTCTACCATTCCTATATTTGATTGTCTGTGTTCCCAAT
Organism: Salvelinus sp. IW2-2015; assembly: GCF_002910315.2. Classification (NCBI taxonomy): domain Eukaryota; kingdom Metazoa; phylum Chordata; class Actinopteri; order Salmoniformes; family Salmonidae; genus Salvelinus; species Salvelinus sp. IW2-2015. The sequence goes on along the minus strand of NW_019942672.1, from coordinate 10,977 downwards.
CAAGGTGGGAAGTTTACCCAGTGCACACCTCCTTGTTGTATTTTAAGACTGCGGTTGGAAGTTAACAAATGCAGTAGAGGGAGAGAGGTGTGTGTGTGTGTGTGTGTGCTGTAGTGTGTGTGTGTGTGTGTGTGTGTGTGTGTGTGTGTGTGGGTGTTAATCAAACACCACAGCTTTAATTGGAAGTTCAGCCTCCGACATTCACAGAAACAACATCATCGGCAGCCAACGTTGCTACTCAGACACACACACACACAACACACACACACACACACCACACACAAACACACAACACACCACACACACACACACACACAACCACACCAGACAGACAGACAGACAGACACGACAGACGGACGGACGGACGACGGACGGACGAGACGGACGAGTACTATCCTGTCTCACTAACAGTCACACTGAGTTCTGTAGACGGTAGACGATCATCACTCAACACGCCAAGCTGACATTTAAATCAGGAGAAGATTTCCTACTTACTGTTTCTGGCTTGTCCACAATAAGCCACAGCCACAGCTGTCTATACTCTGAAGACAGAGGAGGCCAGTGTGTGTGTTTCACCTCAGCAAACCATTCCCACTGTGAACGGCTCCATCTTCCCTACCTATAAGCGAACTGCCTCTGTGATTGGCTTGTACAGTAAGAGCAGTACTGTACTGGGCTGCTCTTATTAATGAAGCCTAATGAACATGATGAGTTAAAAAGGAAGGTTATCGCCAGGTAACCATTTTATTACGATCTGATGATGAATCATGCATTTTATTTGTAATTTGTGCCCTCTCCCTCCCTCCCTCGATCTGGAGCTGTCTCTCTCTCTCTGTCGATCTCTCTTGTGTGGTGCTCTGGTCTGCTCTCTGTTGACCCAGGAGGACATGTCTGTCTCTCTGTTAGACCAGGAGGACATGTCTGTCTCTCTGTTAGACCCAGGAGGGACATGTCTGTCTCTCTGTTAGACCCAGGAGGACATGTTGTCTCTCTATTAGACCCAGGAGGACATACTGTTCTCTCTGTATTAGACCCGGGGAGACATGTCTGTCTCTCTGTTAGACCCAGGGAGGACATGTCTGTCTCTCTGTTAGACCCAGGAGGACATGTCTGTCTCTCTGATTAGACCCAGGGAGGACATGTCTGTCTCTCTGTATTAGACCCAGGGAGGACATGTCTGTCTCTCTGTATTAGACCAGGGAGGACATGTCTGTCTCCTCTGTATTAGACCCAGGAGGACATGTCTGTCTCTCTGTTTAGACCCAGGGAGGACATGTCTGTCTCTCTGTATTAGACCCAGGGAGGACATGTTCTGTCTCTCTGTATTAGACCCAGGGAGGACATGTCTGTCTCTCTGTATTAGACCCAGGAGGACATGTCTGTCTCTCTGTATTAGACCCAGGGAGGACATGTCTGTCTCTCTGTATTAGACCCAGGGAGGACATGTTTTGTCTCTCTTGTATTAGACCCAGGGAGACATGTCTGTCTCTCTGTATTAGACCCAGGGAGGACATGCTGTCTCTCTGTATTAGACCCAGGAGGAACATGTCTGTCTCTCTGTATTAGACCCAGGGAGACATGTCTCGTCTCTCCGTATTAGACCCAGAGGGAATGCTCTGTCCTCTCTGTATTAGACCCAGGGAGGATGTCTGTCTCTCTGTGTTGGTGCTCTGGTCCTCTCTGTATTAGACCCAGGGAGGACATTTAGATGTGTTTAATTATGTATGCAAACTCCCAGCTCATCCTGGAGCCTGCTATACAGGGTCAGCCTGACAAGTAGCCCCACTCAGGGAGTAGCATCCACCATGAGATATCCCTATTGTTCAAATGAAACACACACACGGAACACATGAAAGACACACACAACACACACACACACACACACACACACACACACACACACACACAACACACACACACACACACACACACACACACACACACACATGAATGCATAATGACACACAAAATCATCTGTTTGATGTGCTTATTTCACTGCAGGTAGTAAAATGCCGATGGATCTATATTCCTACTCATTATGGGTTAGGGTTAGGGTTAGGTTTGTTCTCCCGTGGGACTTCTAGCTACGCATCTCAGCAGCAACAGGAACCATGCTTGATATTAAAACCTACCCTCAGTCCTCTCATCTTAAATCAGAGGTTGAGACTGATGGCCTTGGAAGTCATTGGTTTGCTTTGGAACTAGAGAAAACGATTAATTAAAATAAAGATTATGGATATAAATATACAAGCAGTTGAGTCCGTTTGTCTTGAATAACGTTGTTATTTTGGTTAGTTTTATTACACCGGTTAAATAGAGTTCAGCACCCTAAAGAATAGTTTTATATTGAGTATTGTGTCAGATATTCTTTTTTTAATTTAAAGTTTGAAATAGGAACAAGGTGTGTTATTTTGTACGTGTGTGTGTGTGTGTGTGTGTGTTATTTTGTACGTGTGTGTGTGTTATTTTGTACGTGTGTGTGTGTGTGTGTGTGTGTGTACACGTCTTTGTGCGTGAGTATATATGTGTACAATTCGGGCTGCAGCACATCAAAAGAAAGCGGGAAATGTTCATAACTATTTCTTTTTTTCTTTGTAGTTCTTTAATTGCGTCCCCACGGTCTTCTTTCCCTGGACAGAATCTTAACAAAACATTATTTTTGTTTTGGAAGAGAAATCTCAACTTTCTACCGCAGCAGCAGTATCAGGGTCGTCATTTAAGAGGTTTATATGCGCTGGTGCTCATTTTGAAGGGTGTGATTGATTTGAAAAATGGTTTCAGAGTTTGGAGCATTAATTCTTGCTGTCATCATTAATTGTGTATATACATTTTATATAATTATCGTAAAGATTATTTTCTGTGTTGAATTACTGCTGGGATTTAGCTCCTCTATCCACTCCAATCACTGCTGTCTAGTTTAAAATAGTTTTAGCCTGTCAAAAGGCTGCTGGGTTTTAGCCTGTCAAAAGGCTGCTGGGTTTTAGCCTGTCAAAAGGCTGCTGGGTTTTAGCCTGTCAAAAGGCAGCTAGGTTTTAGCCTGTCAAAAGGCAGCTAGGTTTTAGCCTGTTCAAAAGGCAGCTGGGTTTTAGCCTGTTAAAAAGGCTGCTGGGTTTTTGCCTGTCAAAAGGCTGTTGGGTTTTAGCCTGTCAAAAGGCTGTTGGGTTTTAGCCTGTCAAAAGGCTGCTGGGTTTTAGCTAGGGAGTCATACAGTATATGTTTTAACTGCTGTTGTAGATAAATATTAGTCAAATGCTCAGTAACAATTAGTGCTGTATCTTTTGCCAGTGTAAAAGTCGTCAAGACACTCAGTGCCTGAGCAGTACAGTGCGTGGTTTGACAGTCTGCTATGAGACGATGCTAGTTGATGTTAATTCCCATGTGTCTAGAGGACGCAGGCAGCAAAGCTACCAGCCAAGCCTCGTTATCCATGACAGCTGTACTGGGTTCTCCTGGTGTCCTTATGATGATGAAACTAGTCTGTGTTTCTCTAAATAACACTACTGTAGACGCTGCTAGGGGACAGTCAGGATGAGACTAGCTACTGATGAAACTAGTCTGTTAGTTGTGTTTCTCTAAATAACACTACTGTAGACGCTGCTAGGGACAGTCTGGATGGAGACTAGCTACTGATGAAACTAGTCTGTGTTTCTCTAATAACACTACTGGTAAGACGCTGCTAGAAGACAGTCGGATGAGACTAGCTACTGATGAAACTAGTCTGTGTTTCTCTAAATAACACTACTGTAGACGCTGCTAGGACAGTCAGGATGAGACTAGCTACTGATGAAACTAGTCTGTGTTTCTCTAAATAACACTACTGTGACGCTGCTAGAGGGACAGTCAGGATGAGACTAGCTACTGATGAAACTAGTCTGTGTTTCTTCTAAATAACACTACTGTAGACGCTGCTAGGCGGACAGTCGGATGGACTAGCTACTGATGAAACTAGTCTGTGTTTCTCTAAAAAACACTACTGTAGACGCTGCAAGGGACAGTCAGGATGAGACCTACTGATGAAACTATTCTGTGTTTCTCTAAATAAACTCCTGTAGACCGCTGCTAGGGGACAGTCAGGATGAGACTAGCTACTGATGAAACTAGTCTGTGTTCTCTAAATAACCACTACTGTAGACGCTGCTAGGGGGACAGTCAGATGAGACTAGCTACTGATGAAACTAGTCTGTGTTTCTCCTAAATAACACTCCTGTAGACGCTGCTAGGGGACAGTCAGGATGAGCACCTACTGATGAAACTAGTCTGTGTTTCTCTAAATACACTCTGTAGAC
>NW_019942672.1:2579-6666 GCF_002910315.2 Salvelinus sp. IW2-2015 | reverse complement strand
GCCTACGCGATTTAGCTCCTCTATCCACTCCAATCACTGCTGTCTAGTTTAAAATAGTTTTAGCCTGTCAAAAGGCTGCTGGGTTTTAGCCTGTCAAAAGGCTGTTGGGTTTTAGCCTGTCAAAAGGCGCTGGGTTTTAGCCTGTCAAAAAGGCTGTGCGGTTTTAGCCTGTCAAAGGCTGCTTGGGTTTTAGCCTGTCAAAAGGCTGCTGGGTTTAGCCTGTAAAGGTGCGGGCTTTTTAGCCTGTCAAAAGGGCGCTCTGCGGTTTTAGCCTGTCAAAAGGCTGCTGGGTGTTTAGGCCTGTCAAAAGGCAGCTGGTTTAGCCTGTCAAAAGGCTAGCTGGGTTTAGCCTGTATAAAGCAAGCTGGGTTTTGCCTGTCAAAGGCGCTGGTTAGCGTTTAAAAGGCGTGCTGTGCCTGTCAAAAGGCTGTTGGGTTTTAGCTGTCAAACCAGCGCGTGCTGTGTTTTAGCTAGGAGTCATACAGTATATGTTTAACTGCGTTTAGATAATATTAGTCAAATGCCAGTACAATTAGTGTGCTTATCTTTTGCCAGTTGTAAAAGTCGTCAAGACACTCAGTGCTGAGCAGTACAGTGCGTGTTGACAGTCTGCTATGAGACGATGCTAGTTGACTGTTAATTCCATGTGTCTAGAGGACGCAGGCAGCAAAGCTACCAGCCAAGCCTCGTTATCCATGACAAGCTGTTACTGGGTGTCTCCTGGTGTCCTTATGATGATGAAACTAGTCTGTTGTTTCTCTAAATAACACTACGTAGACGCTGCTAGGGGACAGTCAGGATGAGACTAGCTCACTGATGAAACTAGTCTGTGTTCTCTTAAATAACACTACTTGTAGACGCTGCAGGGACAGTCTGGATGAGACTAGCTACTGATGAACTAGTCTGTGTTTCTCTAATAAACACTACTGGTAGAACGCCTCCTAGAGACAGTCCAGATGAGACTAGCTACTGATGAAACTAGTCTGTGTTTCTCTAAATAACACTACTGTAGACGCTGCTAGAGACAGTCAGGATGAGACTAGCTACTGATGAAACTAGTCTGTGTTTCTCTAAATAACACTACTGTAGACGCTGCTAGGGACAGTCAGGATGAGACTAGCTACTGATGAAACTAGTCTGTGTTTCTCTAAATAACACTACTGTTAGACGCTCGCTAGGGACAGTCTGCGATGAGACTAGCCTACTGATGAAACTAGTCTGTGTTTCTCTAAAAAACACTACTGTAGACGCTGCAGGGGACAGTCAGGATGAGACTACTGATGAAACTATTCTGTGTTTCTCTAAATAACACTCCTGTAGACGCTGCTAGGGGACAGTCAGGAGAGAACTAGCCTACTGATGAACTAGTCTGTGTTTCTCTAAATAACACTACTGTAGACGCTGCTAGGGACAGTCAGGATGAGACTAGCTACTGATGAAACTAGTCTGTGTTTCTCTAAATAACACTCCTGCTACGCTGCTAACAGTCAGAGGATAGCTACTGATGAAACTAGTCTGTGTTTCTCTAAATAACACTCTGTAGACGCTGCTAGGGACAGTCAGGATGAACTACTACTGATGAAACTAGTCTGTGTTTCTCTAAATAACACTCCTGTAGACGCTGCTAGGGGAAGTCAGGATGAGACTAGCTACTGATGAAACTAGTCTGTGTTTCTCTAAATAACACTACTGTAGACGCTGCTAGACAGTCAGGATGAACTAGCTACTGATGAAACTAGTCGTGTTCTACTCTAAATAACACTACTGTAGACGCTGCTAGGGGACAGTCAGGATGAGACTAGCTACTGATGAAACTAGTCTTGTGTTCTCTAAATAACACTACTGTAGACGGCGCTAGGACAGCTCAGGATGAGACTAGCTACTGATGAAACTAGTCTGTGTTTCTCTAAATAAACCAACGTAGACGCTGCCTAGGGACAGTCAGGATGAGACTACTGCATGGAGAAACTAGTCTCGTGGTTCTTCTAAATAACACTACTGTAGACGCTGCTAGGGGACAGTCAGGATGAGACTAGCTACTATGAAACTAGTCTGTGTTCTCTAAATAACACTACTGTAGACGCTGCTACGGGGACAGTCAGGATGAGACTAGCTACTGATGAAACTAGTCTGTGTTTCTCAAATAACCACTACTTGTAGACGCTGCTAGGGGAAGTCAGGATGAGACTAGCTACTGATGAAACTAGTCTGTGTTTCTCTAAATAAACTACTGTAGACGCTGCTTAGGGACAGTCAGGATGAGAACTAGCCACTGATGAAACTAGTCTGTGTTTCTCTAAATAAACACTACTGTAGACGCTGCTAAGGGATAGTCAGGATGAGAACTACTGATTAAACTAGTCTGTGTTTCTCTAAATAACACTACTGTAGACGCTGCTAGGGGATAGTCTGGATGAGACTACTGATGAAACTAGTCTGTGTTTCTCTAAATAACAACTACTGTAGACGCGGCTAGGGGGAAGTCAGGATGAGACTAGCTACTGATGAAAACTAGTCTGTGTTCTCTCTAAATAACAACTACTGTAGACGCTGCCTAGGGACAGTCTGGATGAGACTAAGCTACCTGATGAAACCTAGTCTGTGCTTCTCTAAATAACACTTACTGTAGACGCGCTGCTAGAGACAGTCAGGATGAGACTAGCTACTGATGAAACTAGTCTGTGTTTCTCTAAATAAAACACTCCTGTAGACGCTGCTAGGGACAAGTCAGGATGAGACTAGCTACTGATGAAACTAGTCTGTGTTTCTCAAATAACACTACTGTAGACGCGCTAAGGGGATAGTCAGGATGGAGACTAAGCTACTTGATAAACTAGTCTGTGTTTTCTCTCAAATAACACACCTCGTAGACGCTGCTAGGGATTAGTCAGGATGAGACTAGCTACTGATGAAACTAGTCTGTGTTTCTCTAAATAACACTACTGTAGACGCTGCTAGGGGACAGTCAGGACAGGGGGAAGTAGGAGAGCTGAAGGACATGGCATTTTACTGCACTGCACACTTAAAACGTTTTTGCTTTCTTCATGTTTGAAAATTGAACTCTTTGCACTCGTGTGTAAAATGATTTACAAATTGTTTATTGGATATTCTGAAGTTAATCAATGTTGAGTGTTCTGCCAAAATGCTATTATAAAGCAGATCGTTTTTTATTTTGTATATAATTAAGTGTTTGTGTATAATTATCCATTACATTTGTCTGTGTATATTTGTCATCACATGATCACACACTGGGAGAAGACCAGTTCAATGAGAAACATTTCACACTAGTGTTACATGACATTGATTGTGTGTGTAAACTACCCTAGCCCACAGCCCAGCGTCTTTAGGCTGATCCAGTTCCCCTCCCATCTTCAGTAGCTAGTTTCATCCTTTACTGAGAGACAGAGATCACTACTGCACCTGCTAATTACCGTCTCCAGTTGCTGCGTTTAAATACAGATCTGTTCCCGGTCTGACCTGTGAACCCGTGCTCTTTACGCTAGCCACTTCAGTCCTTGTTATGGGGAGGCTGTGCCGGTTTAATGAGCCCCCGTGTCTGCCCTGTGTGCCGGCCGGCCTGCCGCTCCTCGGACCCACGCCATCCAGAGCCATCCTTCCTTGATGTAAATTGAAAAGATCACAGCTATACGGGAAAGGCCTCTGCTTTATTACATTATTACTATCATATATCAGGGTTTAAGTCTCTTTCTCCCTCTCTCCCAAAGCCTCTCCTCTGTCTCCCTCCCAGCCTCTCCTCTTCTCCTCTACTCCCAAGCCTCTCTCTTATTCCTCCTCTCCCCAGCCTCTCTCTTCTCCTCTCTCCCCCAGCCCTCTCTTCTCCTCTCCTCCCAGCCTCTCTCTCTTCTCCTCTCTCCCAGCCTCTCTCTTTCTCCCTCTCTCCCAGCCTCTACTCTTCTCCTCTTTCACCCCAGCCTCTCTTCTTCTCCTCTCTCCCAGCCTTCTCTTTCTCCTCCTCTCCCAGAGCCTCTCTCTTCTTCCTCTCTCCCAGCCTCTCTCTTCCTCCTCTTCTCCCAGCCCTCTCTTCTTCTCCTCTCTCCCAGCCCTCTCCTATCTCTCTCTTGGGTGG
>NW_019942672.1:0-1972 GCF_002910315.2 Salvelinus sp. IW2-2015 | reverse complement strand
ATTGGGGGAATCGGTCCCTTTCATCTGCTGGTAGTCATTGTGACTTTACAGTAAAACATGTCACTGCCAAATAGGGTTATCACCTGTAGAGCAGGGTGCGTGTCGTTACAATATAACAGCTAATTAGTCTGCCGGAGACCATTAGTGCTGCTGTATGCCTGATGAGATGTTACTGCACCAGCTAGCCTCCTCTGTCTGTGTTGACGCTGTTCTGGGGCTTGTTTGGGCTTCTGTTTTTATTAGCTCATATTGTGATTGTTGCCTAAATGTGATTATTTAGGATTTTTTTCTGTCAAAAAGTAAACACTTTTTTTTTTACAGTAAATTGTATATTTTTTGTTGTTGTCACTTAACTATGTAATTTCTTCCAAAACAAATCAAGACACATTTTCAAACTTGTGGCTAAAACAACATCATTCTAATTCTATTGTGAAACAGAACATCTTTCTGTGTCCCACCCTCTCATTAAAAAGTATTTGTAACCGTTCTCCTCTAAACGGTGATCTTCAGAACTCAGCGAACAGCAGAATCAACTTCTCCCTGCCTGGCAGTCTTCAGGGTATCAGCCCTCGACTGCTCGGCTGACTGACACTCTGGGTTGTCTTTGATTCTTACACTGGGAAAAAAAAGACCTTTTAATGATTAGCAGTGAGAGAGAAAAAACAATCTGCAAAATGCACACAAACATGAAATATTAATTTCAGAAGCAACTTTACATAAACATAAAGGCATTTAACAACAATGAGTGAGTGTGGAGATGACAGTTGTTCATTTAGCAGTGGTAAACTGCTGTTTGATGCCTGGGAGGGAAGCAGGGAATGCTAGTGGTGGATAGTAACAGGCAGGAAAGGACGGGGAAAGGGACAGGGTGGAGAGAGAGAGAGGCAGACTGAATCCCAGGAGAGGGAGAGGCAGACTGATCCAGGAGAGGGAGAGGCAGAACTCCGAATCCCAGGAAGAGGGAGAGGCAGACTGAATCCCAGGGAGGGAGAGCAGACTGAATCCCAGGAGGAGGAGAGCAGGACTGAATCCCAGAGAGGAGAGCAGACTGAATCCCAGGAGAGGAGAGGCAGACTGAAATCCCAGGAGAGGGAGAGGCAGACTGAACTCCAGGGAGGGGAGAGGACTGAATCCGCAGGAGAGGCGAGAGGCAGACCTGAATCCCAGGAGAGGGAGCCCGCAGACTGAATCCCAGGGAGGAGGGCGACGATCGAGGCAGTATCAGGAGGGGAGAAGACTGAAACTCCCGGGGAGGGAGAGGCATCGGGAGAGGCAATGAATCCCAGAGAGAGGGAGAGCAGACTGAAATCCAGGAGAGGGAGAGGCAGATCTGACTCCAGAAGAGGAGAGCAGAGATCCCAGGAGAGGAGAGGCAGACTGATCCCAGGGAGGGAGAGGCAGAACTGAATCCCAGGGAGGGAGAGGCATACTGAATCCCAGGAGAGAGAGAGCTGGGAGCTGAGCGGTGTGTTTCATTTCGTCTTTTGTCCCAGTTCCAAAGTGCTACTCTCTCTCCGTTCCTGTCCTCTCAGTGAGGCGGTGACTGTGTTAACACGCTGCTTCTCCTCCCTCTAGTTTCTGAAACTCAAACAATATTCTCCTAATATTACATACAGTAGTGATTGTTTTGGTCTGGTCTCCTGAGGGTGTTAATTACTGAGAATGAATGACATCTTGCTGTACGTTACGTGGTGGTAGACGTGATGTATGTGTTCACATGGGAATCAATGGGTTCAGTTCGTTGACTGTTAAACATTTCACAATATGCTTAACAACAACGTGGTCCTTAACACCAAGGGACATTTCATATTTTATGATTATGTACAAGACAGACCTCTTTTGTACAGACTGACAGACAGACTTTAGAACAGGTGAAGAGGCTTTTGACAGTCCTTAGACCGTCCCGGTGGACCAAGGGATGGGAATTGTACTGTACTGTTCCCTACTGTCCTGTTCCCTAGTGTACTGTACT
>NW_019942671.1:33760-40372 GCF_002910315.2 Salvelinus sp. IW2-2015 | reverse complement strand
GGATGTGGTGTTTCAGACTGATTGCTTTGCTCCCCTCGTTCTCTGATGCCCCTGATCAGCTGCAGGCTCCTTTTAATCTGTTTAGCTTAACCCCGCCACCACCCCTTGCCCACCTCCCTCGGCTCCATCCTACCCCGTCGCCATTTAACCTCCCCGTGCTGCACTCTGTTCCTGCTGTCCTTGTTACAGAGAAACGGGGTTAATGTACATATGTAGGATCTTAATTTGAGCCAGTTTGCTAAAGAAGGAAAATAATCCTGCAGCAACAGGAAATGTGAATTATTATGTGGATTATAATGAATGGACATTTTTTGTAGGGAGTTGATGTATTTTTCGTTAGGGAAAATCAAGTCTGGAATTGCAAAGTGGAAATTACAAACTTTAGAGGCATTTTTGTAAACTAAATACACTATACGTTTGCGTTTCCTGCTGTGCAGGAAAATTCTCAGCAACAAGAGAGTGATCAAATTAAGATCCTGTATCTGTAGTTCCACAGAAAGGGAAAAACAACAGGAAACAACTCAATGGTAATGATCCAGGCCCACTCACCACTCTACAGCTTTCTCCCTCTCTCAACCCAAATGGCTCATATGGTGTTCTGTTTGGGACCACAGTACTGACAGAGACTTTAAATGCAGTATGACTGGTGTATTAACTGAATGTCTTTGGGGTTTGAGGAAGTTCCTTCTCAGGAATTTAAAGTTATTTGTAATGAAATTAATTGAATGAAGTTGTTTTATTTAAGATGTGAGCCTTAAAGATGTGTTTGTTACGAGAAAAACTAGTTAGCATTACTTTGCAGAAATCGCTGATTACCTTCCTGACTTTCTCCTCATCTAAGACGTTTTTTTTATGGAGATCCACCTTCTACATTTTTAAAAATAAATAGATCAAATTTAATTTTACAGGAACATTTACAAACTCAGCAACTCCACAAAAGTATAAAAGAAAGGAGATGAGACACTGCAACAACAACAACAAAAAACTGTGATTACAGAATGGCAGTTTTTGCAGTTGCATTGCTGAGCTTTCTTACCAAGTGGCGCAGCGGTCTAAGGCACTGAATCTCAATGCAAGAGGCGTCACTACAGTCCCTGGTTCGAATCCAGGCGGAATCACATTCGGCTGTGATTGGGAGTCCCCATAGGGCAGCAAAAATTGGACAAGCGTCGTCAGGGTTTGGCCGAGGTAGACTGTCATTGCAAATAAGAATTTGTTCTTAATTAACTGACTTGCCTAGTTAAATAAAGGTTAAATAAAAAATACGGTTGAAAAGTTATTGACCTTTTGCTGTTAATTTGATTACAGCTCAAGCATCGACGTTGAAAGCTGTAGAGAACCAGATGAAAGCTGTAGAGAACCAGATCGACCAGCTGCAGAAAGACAATGGAAACACAAGATGACAAAAATGTGAAGTACGGTTTCCATTATTATAGTTTCAAAATTAAAATGTGCTGAAAATGTTAAATAGTCTTATTTGTGCAGCTGTCTCCTCCTTGTGAACAGTAGGTACCAGTAAGCTACAAACATGTTTTGTTTCCTGTTCTTGTCTCTTATACCTACAAAGGTAGCTTTTTCAGTTGGACTTCAAGGTGAAACTCTTGGGCCACATGACACCACAATCATATTAGTCTAGAAGAAAGTCAATATAGACATTGGCAACGGGTACAACACAAACACAGGTACTTACATTTTTTGTGACATTGTTATTTTTATAAAAAATATGCTTTCCCTTATCCACATTTGTGTCTTTCCTCTCTCTCCCTCGCTCTCCTCTCTCCCTTGCTCTCTCTCTCTCTTCCCTCCCTCGCTTCCCCCCCTCTCTCTCTCTCTCTCTTCCCTCCCTCGCTTCCCTCTCTCTCTCTCTTCCCTCCCTCGCTTCCCTCTCTCTCTCTCTCTCTCTCTCTCAATCTTTCTCACATCTCTCTCTCACTCTTTCTCACATCTCTCTCTCTCTCTCTCTCTCTCTCTCAGGAATGTGTACAGCTCCAGTTGAAGGAGTTTACTACTTCCCGTTCAACTGCCTCAAGGGGAAAACCAATAGAATGAATGTGATGGAGGATGGCGCAGCTATTGGATCTGAGCACAACTCCAGCGATGACATGGCGAGCAACGGGTTCATCGTGTCCATGAAGGTCGGAAATCAGGTCTGGATGACCCTCATCAGTCACACTCACATTCTTGGTGAGGAACTATTGACCACATTCAATGGCTTTCTGCTCTTCCCCATGTGAGTAGAGAGCCGGTGTGAGAAGGCTATCCATTTCACCTTGCATATGTGTCTTTACAGCCAATGTAAGAAAACTCATCTTTGCATTATACATGAATAGCTAACGAATAATGTGGGTGCTATATTCAATTTACATTACATGTGCAATATGTAACAACGCATCTTTATTTTTGTTCTGATTGAAGATAATGTAAAGAAAGCATTTATTTGATCAAACAAATAAAATATATTCACAATAAGAATGTTCTTAGCTCGTATGTTCTCTCTCTTCATGAACTTTGTAGCTGTGGTAACTGTATTATAGGGACACACAGTCCATCTGAAACACTATTTCACTACACTGAAACATGGTATTAACACATATTCTGTTTGACCCTAACCCTGGAGATTAAATAAGTCTGTTGTTATTGTTGTGTGTGTGTGTCTGAGAGAGCGAGAATTAACAAAAAGCAGAGCAAGCTAGAATGCTATTTGGCCCTAAACAGAGAGTACACAGTGGCAGAATACCTGGCCACTGTGACACTGTGACAAGCTTTGACTATGTACAGACTCAGTGAGCATAGCCTTGCTATTGAGAGAGGCCACCGTAGGCAGAACTGGCTCTTAAGAGAAGACAGGCTATGTGCACACTGCCCACAAAATGATGTGGAAACTGAGCGGCACTTCCTAACCTCCTGCTAAATGTATGACCATATTAGAGGCACATATTTCCCTCAGATTACACAGACCTACAAAGAATTCAAAAACAAATCTAATGTTTATAAACTACCATATCTATTGGGTGAAATACCACAGTGTGACATCACAGCAGCACGATTTGTGACCTGTTGCCACAAGAAAAGGGCACTCAGTTAAGAACAAACACCATTATAAATACAACACATATTTATTTATGTATTTACCAGTGACTCAGTCAATAAAGAAGTGGTCAGATGAAGCAGATGCTAAGCTACAGGATTGCTTTGCTAGCACAGACTGGAATATGTTCCGGGATTCCTCCAATGGCATTGAGGAGCACACCACATCTGTCACTGGCTTCATCAATAAGTGCATCGATGACGTCGTCCCCACAGTGACTGTACGTACATACCCCAAACAGAAGCCATGGATTACAGGCAACATCTGCACTGAGCTAATGGGTAGAGCTGCCGCTTTCAAGGAGCGGGACTCTAATCCGGAAGCTTATAAGAAATCCCGCTATGCCCTCTGACGAACCATCAAACAGGCAAAGCGTCAATACAGAACTAAGACTGAATCGTACTACACTGGCTCCGACGCTCGTCGGCTGTGGCAGGGCTTGCAAACTATTACAGACTACAAAGGGAAGCACAGCTGCGAGCTGCCCAATGACACGAGCCTACCCGACGAGGTAAATTACTTCTATGCTCGCTTTGAGGCAAGCAACACTGAAGCATGCATGAGAGCATCAGCTGTTCTGGATGACTGTGTGATCACACTGTCCGTAGAGGATGTAAGACCTTTAAACAGGTCAACATTCACAAGGCCGCAGGGCCAAATGGATTACCAGGATGTGTACACCGAGCATGCGCTGACCAACTGGAAAGTGTCTTCACTCAAATCAAATCAAATTTTATTTGTCACATACACATGGTTAGCAGATGTTAATGCGAGTGTAGCGAAATGCTTGTGCTTCTAGTTCTGACAATGCAGTAATAACCAACAAGTAATCTAACCTAACAATTCCACAACTACTACCTTATACACACAAGTGTAAAGGGATAAAGAATATGTACATAAAGATATATGAATGAGTGATGGTACAGAACGGCATAGGCAAGATGCAGTAGATGGTATAAAGTACAGTATATACATATGAGATGAGTACTGTAGGGTATGTAAACATAAAGTGGCATAGTTTAAAGTGGTTCTAGTGGATACCATTGTATTCCGACATGAATAAGATGGCAAGATGCAGTAGATGATATAGAGTACAGTATATACATATACATATGAGATGAGTAATGTAGGGTATGTAAACTTATATTAAGTGGCATTGTTTAAAGTGGCTAGTGGTACATTTTTACATAATTTCCATCAATTCCCATTATAAAGTGGCTGGAGTTTGAGTCAGTATGTTGGCAGCGCCACTAAATGTTAGTGGTGGCTGTTTTAAATAAAGAAAAAACCAAAAAAGTCCCCCTTTTGTGTGTATGGGGCCCCCCCTTGGAAAAAAAAAAAAAAAAAGGAAAAAAAATTTTTCAGAAAAAAAGGCCCTCGGTTTTTTTTTTTTTCTTTGTTTTTTTTTTTTCAAGTCCCCCCTCCCTCGATCCCTGCTTGTGATGCAACCTGTACTGACCTCGCTCTTCTGGATGATAGCCGGGGTGAGACAGGCAGTGGCTTGGGTGGTTGTTGTCCTTGATGATCTTTATGGCCTTCCTGTGACATCGGGTGGTGTAGGTGTCCTGGAGGGCAGGTAGTTTGCCCCCGGTGATGCGTTCTGCAGACCTCACTACCCTCTGGAGAGCCTTACGGTTGTGGGCGGAGCAGTTGCCGTACCAGGCGGTGATACAGCCCGACAGGATGCTCTCGATTGTGCATCTGTCTCGATTGTGCACTGAGGTTATCAACGTGTCCCTGACTGAGTCTGTAATACCAACATGTTTCAAGCAGACCACCATAGTCCCTGTGCCCAAACTACACTAAGGTAACCTGCCTAAATGACCACCGACCCATAGCACACACATCTGTAGCCATGAAGTGCTTTGAAAGGCTGGTCATGGCTGACATCATACCATTATTCCAGAAACCCTAGACCCACTCTAATTTGCATACCGCTCCAACAGATCCACAAATGAAGCAATCTCTATTGCACTCCACACTGCCCTTTCCCACCTGGACAAAAGGAACACCCATGTGAGAATGCTATTCGTTGACTACAGCTCAGCGTTTAACACCATAGTGCCCTCAAAGCTCATGACTAAGCTAAGGACCCTGGGACTAAACACCTCCCTCTGCAACTGGATCCTGGACTTCCTGACGGGCCGCCCCCAGGTGGTAAGGGTAGAAAACAACACATCTGCCACGCTGATCCTCAACACAGGGGCCCCTCTGGGGTGTGTGCTCAGTCCCCTCCTGTACTCCCTGTTCACTCATGACTGCATCACCAGGCATGACTCCAACGCCATCATTAATTTTGCAGACGACACAACAGTGGTAGGCCTGATCACCGACAACAACGAGACAGCCTATAGGGAGGAGGTCAGAGACCTGGACATGTGGTGCCAGGATAACAACCTCTCCATTTACGTGATCAAGAGATGAATGTGGACTATAGGAAAAGAGGACTGAGCACGCCCCCATTCTCATCGATGGGGCTGTAGAGGAACAGGTTGAGAGCTTCAAGTTCCTTGGTGTCCACATCACTGACAAACTAACATGGTCCAAACACACCAAGACAGTCATGAAGAGGGCACGACAAAACCTATTCCCCCTCAGAAGACTGAAAAGTCTTGGCATGGGTCCTCAGATCCTCAAAAAGTTCTACATTTGCACCATCGAGAGCATCCTGACTAGTTGCATCACTGCCTGGTATGGCAACTGCTCGGCCTCCGAGCGCAAAGCACTACAGAGGGTAGTGCGTACGGCCCAGCACATCACCGGAGCCAAGCTTCCTGCCATCCATGACATCTATACCAGGCGGTGTCAGAGGAAGGGCCTAAAAATGGTCAAAGACTACAGCCACCCAAGTCATAGACTGTTCTCTCTGCTACCGCACGGCAAGCGGGAACCGGAGCGCCAAGTCTAGGTCCAAGAGGCTTCTTAATAGCTTCTACCCCCAAGTCATAAGCCTCCTGAACATCTAATCAAATGGCTACCCAGACTATTTGCATTGTCCCCCCTTCATTCTTTTACGCTGCTGCTCTCTGTTTATTATCTATGCATAGTCACTTTAACTCTACCTACATGTGCATATTACCTCAATTACCTCGACTAACCTGTTCCCCCGCACATTGACTCTGTACCGGAACCCCCTGTATATAGCCTCGCTACTGTTATTTTACTGCTGCTCTTTAATTATTTTTACTTAACACTTATTTTTCTTAAAACTGCATTGTTGGTTAAGGGCTTGTAAGTAAAACATTTCACTGTAAGGTCTACACCTGCGCATGTGACAAATAACATCTGATTTGATTTAATTTCATTTGTGTTGTTGAGACAGCTGCATAACATTGGGAGGAGAGGAGGGAGTGGAGAGGAGGGTGGAGAGGAGACGGGAAGGAGGGAGAGAGGGGAGAGTGTCTGGTGTGTTTGTTTTCTTGAGGAAGTGGCAGCTAGGGGGTGTGTCCCTGCTCCGCTGTGATTGGGAGTGACATCACAACATCCTGCCTGACCTACTTAAAGCAGAGGCAGTCACTATGACA
>NW_019942671.1:19260-33735 GCF_002910315.2 Salvelinus sp. IW2-2015 | reverse complement strand
TACATCAGGGCTGTCTTTCACTGGCGCTTCTCCTCTCTCTCTCTCTCCTCCTCTCTCGCTCTCCTCCTACTCTCTCTCCTCTCTTCCTCTCTCTCTCCTTCTTCTCTCTCCTCTCTCTCCTCTCCTCTCTCTCTTCTCTCTCTCTCTCTCTCTCCTCTCTTCTCTTCTCTCTCTCTCTCTCTCTCTCTCTCCTCTCTCTCTCTCTCTCTCTCTCTCTCTCTCTTTCTCTCTCTCGCTCGTGCGTCTGCTCTCTCTCGTATGCGTTCTTCCCTGTGGTTCCTCTTTCTTCCCGGCGTCTGTTCTCTCTTCTCTCTCTCTCTTCTCGTTCTCTCTCTCTCTCCGTCTCTCTCGTTTCTCTCTCTGCTCTGCTCTCTTCTTCAAATTCAAGCTGGCTTTTATTCGGCATGAAAAAATCATGTTGTCATTTGCCAAAGCAAACAATGTATACAATATACATGTAATACAATTAAAACATGACAAATATAATATATGAATGGCAGTTAAAATAATAATCAAAAATTAAACTATAAAAAATACGTAACAATAAATGGGCTAACAGTCAATCGTGCGAATGTATGATATTGGTGTAATTGACCACTACCACTCGACACACTATCATTTAAATCTGCTATCATTATTCCCCCCCATTTACTACCCATACGCCAATAGCTATATGTGGAATGATTAAACAACCAATTAATGAATATAAAATTAACTATATAACAGTAATAACAATAACCAGTTCATATATATGAGGGTAAGTTACTGGCCTTACTATGTAGAGTAGGTTATTATTCAGTTGTCTCGGCTCAGGCTATTGGCAATAGGCAAATTACATATTTTGGCTGCAAGAGGAGCCATTGCTCCTTCGCCCGATGAGTATTTTTAAGTTTTTTCCTCTGGGTTTTAATAAGTAAAAATTTGGAATAAATTGTAGTCATTTCTGTGAATAACTGAAATTCTCTATGGTGAAGGATATTTTATCAGAGTAGCAGAGAAAGTGCAAATCTCTGTTTAACCTCCCCTGTCGATGCAGTGGACCACATATCACGCTGCCTTAGCCGGGGTTTTTTGTGGGTACCATGGTCTTTTTTATGTCTGGCCGGTTTCTATTGGTGCCAATCGTGGTACACTCAGCCTTGTACTTGGTAGGGATCTGTCTCTGGGCTTCAATGCTCTGACAGAGTAAGTAGATATTCAGAGCCAACTTCATATTTCTGCTGTTAGTGGTCAGATAGCAATTTAGTCGGCTTTGGGATTTTGTTTCGTTTTTTCCAAGTTGTAAATATGAGTCGCTTTGATTGTGTTCATTGATTTTGTTTTATTGGGAATTTCTTGTCTTTGTGAAGCGAGTGCCGTGTCAGCTTGGTTTGGTTAGGTCCAACAACCACTGACTGAGAGGGCTTCGGTTTCTGGGCTCAGTTTCTATCTTGGGTTTGAAGTGCTGGTTAAAAAGTTGCAGACTCGAATTGTGGACTTTGAATTTTAGATGTAGCCAAATAATTTTTATGATCTTTTGCTGTATTTTCATATTTAATGGTACAAAGCGGCCCAATTTTGCGCGTCTACATGCTAGTTTATGGTGGTGTATTTCTCGGACTCTGTAGGATTGTTCCGACAGAATTCTTGCATGTAGGGTTTCAATGGATGTTTGGTGATCTTCTGTCTCTTTCTTGGTGACGGCCACCTGTGATCGTGTGAAAAGTGCAACTCATGTGTATTTCAATACTACTAAGCACCCGCCCCACAAGGCACGCTCTGTGCTCTCCGTAAAGAACGCTATTGTAGGATCCGCGCCGACGAGTTCTCACGGAGAATCGACGTTCTTCTGTGTAGCATGCTATGCACAAGACTTCGGTCAAATGGGCATGATACTACTGATTTATGAAGGTTTAATTTTTAAACCTACCTCCTCGTACCCTAGTTCTGTTTTAAATCTCCCAGATGCTTTAAGACTGGCACCACACATATCATTGCTCTTGTTCCTGCAAGAAGCTGCGTAAGGGCTTCATGTGTCTTTCACAATGTGACAATTCCCAGCGCTGCATTTGCTCACTGCGGACTTCTGTAATCATGAAAAGTGCTTTGAGAGGCTGGTTTTAGACAATTCACATTATATCTGTTCCACCATCCCATTCTCCCTCGAATGCAGACTTACTCAATATTTGGCCGAGTGACTCTCACCAAGACTCAACAGACAATCCATAGGACAAGCAACCTCAATTCATCTCCCCCACTGCTCACTCACCCATCTGTTAAGATTTATATATAGTAGGTTAGCCAAATACTTACAGTTGAAGAAACATCGCGAAAGTTTACAACACCTAGCGTGTTATCGAGTTGGAATAGTCTATTTAATATAACTCGTTTTGTGCAATCTGTCACTTCCAGCGAATATCACGTGTGTTAGAACAAACACTATAGTGTTTGCGCGCAAATGTTCGGTATTGATTGTCTAGTTGACGACAAGTCATTGTGTGTCTCTTCATATTCAACTTGGTATACACTATGACCAGCTGAGTGTGAGTTTTCATTGTTTTATAATTTCATCGTGTACTTAAGAGGATCTCAATCTACATAGAATTTAGTACTCTTCTATCAATAGTCTTGTTTGCAGTCCGTTAGAGAGTTGTTACTATTGCACCATGTTCCGAGAACCCCAATCTGCATATTGTACCACGTTCATCTTGTTACAAGAGCCAAAATTTAATTGGCTTATCGCAAGCAATATTAATGTTTCTGTAGTGATAAAACACCCTATCGGGATCCATCGCGTAGTGCGCGCGTTCGATTATGACTGAGACCTCAGGAAGGGAGATGCGTTCTAGTTACCCAAGTCATTCAGCAGTCTCCTAGATCTATATGAGAACGAGTGAGCTTTTGGACATTTGGACACCTGACAAAGGGCAAATCTGTCAAAATCCCAGAAACTAACAGCATGTCAGAGTGGATCCCTGGTGACATAGGATGCTGGAGGGAAGGGGGAGAGAGAATGATTGGGGTTTACCATCACAAACATGTTCTGAGTCATTCAATCATATTTATCTCACATAGTGATAAATTAGAATTCTAGTGTCTCCAAGTTATATCTTTTCGACATCATAAAACTCTTATCGAAAGGGCCCTCCGCCATGCGTCCCCGCAACCATCCAGCACGAAAATTGTCTAATGCCAAAAAGAATTCTGTTCTTCTCCAATTATGACCGGCCTATATTTAAGAAAGCTCAGACTTCTGTTATTTGCACACTTATCTTCTGAGAGTACATACCATGATTTCTATTTAATCGAGTGGGACCAACCTTTACCACCTAAGCCCACTTCTATATGTAATGATTTAACTGGTTAGTTAAACTATCCCTTCTTGCTCAGAATAGAATCAAATGCTTTTTAAAAAGTCAATAAAGCAAGCGAAAGATTTTGCCCCTGTGTTTTTTTGTAGTTGAGACGTAGGTTAATTGAAATATATGTTGTCGCTTAACATGGGGATGTCTATGATTTATTGAAATTGCGTCAGTTAGTAGCGATGGTGAAAGCGGAGAAAAGCCAATATTGACATTTAGTTTAATTAGACAATTTTTTATTTCTTGTGAAGGGAATAGGTTTGGCATTCTTGAATTCAATATAATAGGTGCCTACAGTGAAAAATGCCACCATTTCCCATAGTTGATTTAGCTTTGTGGTTTAATAGGGACAAAAAGGAATTCCCCTGTAATTATTTGGTGGTGCAGTATGTGACACTATTTGCGAGAGGTCCTACACAACATAGTAACATATCCTTGAGCCCAAAGTGGCGGGCAGGAAAGCACTGTGGCCCTCCCGGTCTGGTTCCAGACCAAGCATGCACATGCGGTTGTCTAGGGGAGCAGCCAGAAGGTGCGTTTGCTGCTAGAGGAAAGGACCAAGAAATGCACCTTAAGTGATTGAAAACAATTAAGGGCTCTAACGAGGCATTTTGCAACTTCACAATGAGTGGTATTGGTGCTGTTGTATATTTCATATGGACATTTCATTTCTGATGGTTTAGTTCGTAGACCACAAAGGCCCTTCTATGTCATTTAATAGATAATTTCGTCTCTCCTTAATTACCAAAATATATAAGTTCAGCATAGTTAAAGCTTGGCCCGTCTCTCAATGAGTTTGGGTGCTTTTATATTCCATGAATGGATCAATGACCCCAAGCCATACCTCCAAAGTTGTAGGCAAAATGGGTTTAAAATTCTAATCGATAGCAGACAACTAGTTCAATGGTGGTTATATTGTACTTGTTCCATTACAACAGAAACTCACTTCTGCAACGCTCAAATCCCTTATATATGCAAAATCTTTGTTCTCTTGTAGGATCATAACTCTGAGAAAATTAAGGGTGTGTCTGTTTTAAGTTCTTTTGCTGTGGAGGCATGATATTGTGTCATTACAAAAATTCATCAACTGATCTAAAGTGTTTATACCAGCTCTCCATTCTATCAGGAGAGGAATGAGCCCAAAAAATCAACACCAAATTCCTTTATATGCTTTTATGGTGGAAGCTCTTGTATTTGTGGGAAGGACTAACAACTTCCGTTAGAAACCTTTTTGAGGCCCAGGTTGTTGTAACGTGTGCTGTCTAGTTATTATGGAAAGTGTTCCACATTGTCCCCCAGAACTCTGGATTTGTGGCCAGCCGATCTCTTCATTATCTGCTCCTGGTGATCTGTAACAATGCATAACCAATTATACTTCAAATCTCCACAGCTGATCCTTAACTTGGAGTCCCTATAACTCTCTAGTGTATACATAGATGGTTCTATTGCTGATTGCATTCAGTC
The DNA here is from genome assembly GCF_002910315.2 of Salvelinus sp. IW2-2015. Taxonomy (NCBI): domain Eukaryota; kingdom Metazoa; phylum Chordata; class Actinopteri; order Salmoniformes; family Salmonidae; genus Salvelinus; species Salvelinus sp. IW2-2015. The sequence continues at coordinate 28,930 of NW_019942671.1, read as the reverse complement.
ATTAGTATATGGTTATTTGGATAGAAATACAACTTACATGTCTAGAAAGATATACTTGTTCAAAGTATTCATTTGAATCGTCATGCGCCTTCTGGGTGTGAAGTTGTCTGCTTTAAGTTGTTATTTTTTAAGCGATGTTGACAATATTCTTACTTTAGCAGGCGAAAACACCTGTCTTGAGAGGAGGTCGAGATATATCTCTACTACAGAATATTGTTTTTTTATACATTCATATTATCAAAAGTCACTCCATTTGCTCTTTACAAGATGGAACGTTATTTTGTTCCATTGTTGTTGATTCCAGATTTCCTGAATGTTTGACATCTTGGCCAAAGTTCCTACCGCTTCTTTAGGTTTCTCAAATTTGCTTCTCCAGATGCTGCTCTTGTTTGATGGTGCAACATTACGCTTAGAATATATCGTTGAATGTTTGTTTTGTGCCTTTGAATGTATGTACCGAATGATCTGATGACCACGCCTAACATGCTTCACATCTTGTTTTTGTTAACAAGGCGGTATCACGTTTAAATGCTGATGCAGTTTGAAAAAAACTTGGTCTTTATCATGGACGTTCTCTAGAGTCCACTTTCCGTTTGAGTTTCAATTGTTTCATATTGTCCCTACTCTTCCCACTGCGGTCATTCTACTGCCTGGTTGTCATCTAAGCGCGCGCCCATATTCTTTGAGCATGGGGATGACCTGTAGTTCACTGGCTTTTATCTTATGGGTGCTTCTGTATGACATAGGCCCTGTTTCCCTAGGTAGTGGGCAGTTTCCTTGTTCACTGTGTGGAAGTCAGTGGACATTTGATACTGGTTACTGACGTGACTCTTTCCTCGTCTGGGTGTTTGTGTTTAGACTTCTCTCCTCTTGCGAGAGTATTAACGACTGCTGTTTGATGCTTGGGAAGATCCTGGTGGTGACATTTACTGGGCTGACAATTCTTGTGCTTCAGGGAATCTTTGGTATCTGGTGTCTGTAGCATTGATAGAATTAATTCTCGCCGTTCTACTAATGTGGAGGGGATGCGGGGGGGTCAATGTCCGGTGCTGAGTGCTTTGGCAAAGTGCGGTGGATTGAATTTATATTCTCTTCCGATGTTTGTGCACACTTCTCGTTCCCTACTAGAGCTCGGGGTATACAGCTACGTAGAGGATGGAAGGCACACAGATTCGTGTCTCCTGACCCTAAACTGAGTCCCGCTCTCCAGCCACTCCTTTTTGATTATTTGATTAGCCTTCTGTGTACCAGTAAGTTTTATATTTAAGCCATTTGGTGCTGGTAGCCATGCACTGACACAGTTGCAGGGTCGATTCTCTGTTAATGGCAGAGAGATACTTCTCCTTCTTATGCACTAAAAAACTCCGGTCCCATTTGCTTTCAGTTAATATTGGTCAGGTACTGGTTCTATCTATTGGTGTGTCCTGTGTGAATTTAATAGTAATTCTCTGTGCGTCTTCTCTGACCGGTGACAAGGGAATTCTTCTGGCCTGTCCTCTGTCTTTCTGTTACATCCTCATCTCGACGGTATAGAGGACTGAGGCCCATAGGACCATTGCGTCGGAGAGGAGATTAGTTGATCGACCCGGACAATATAGATGAACTCCTTGCTGTTGTCCCGCAGTGGCCACCTGGCCGTTGCTGCTGTTCCAAATTTCAACTGTGGTGTCTTTAAGCCCTCTCGCTACCCATAGAACTCAGCTCGTGACCTGGTCAGGCCTCCGAAACCTGTTCTTGCCGGTTATCGGTGAAATGCGTCCTACCACCAGAAGTGCTCGCACCTGATCTCACCCGTTCTCTCTCTCTGTCTCTGTCTCAATCTCTCTCTTCGTCTCCCTGGCTCTGTTAATCTCTCTTTTTTCACATATCTGTCCCTATCGCTGCTTTGCACTCTCTCTTGCTCCCACCTCCCTATCTCTCTGTGCCTCTCTCTCAATCTGTGCTCCTTCTCTCTTTTTCACTCTCTCTCTGATCCTTTCTCTCTTGCTCCCAGTAGGGGTGCGTGGGTAAAATCACTGGGGATGCCAGGACAAAAAGCCATATTACAACCTATGTGTTGTGATAATTGTGTTGTTTGCTCAATAACCTGTTAGTTCATATGCCTTGACACCGTGATATAGAGTATAGGCCTAAAGGCAGAGACAATAAGAAGACACAGTTTAATAACAAAACCAGAGAGCAACGTCTGTCCGGTGAAGTCCACAAAGAATATTGCATGTAACAAACAGTTACATGAGCAAGCAAGTTTCCGAGATTTTCGGACCACTAAACAACTATTGATTTCGAACCACAGAGATTTACCGAAAAGTCGCAAAGAAAACAGGAGGTGCCACCACTATTCCAGCACCATTTCAACATAATCAAATCCCCTATGCTTACTCCAGTAACAACTAAAAGATACAAAAAACAGTTTAGCCCAATCAACGTAAGCTAAATATGATGTGGCTGTCCAGAGTTCTGAGTGAGCGCGTGTGTGCATGTAGAAGAAACATCTGACTCACCCTACTTGTAGAGAAACGCCAATGCCATCCTCCTCTTTCATGTTGACGAAACGCTCCGTCACTCTGTCATCAGTACATGCTTTTATTTGTTGTTGTCCTCTGCTACCTGGCTAAAATGCTTGCTCGCTGGCCTAACTTCCATTCATGGGCAACGTTAGCTAGTTAACATTAGCCTTCTATATCTAGCTACATATTGAACTTCCATCCTCTCAGGCCAGGGGCACAATGTATGAATTAATGGTTGGATCAGAATCGCCGTTATAATCATTGGCCGCTACGGAGAATGAAGTAAAACCACAAGTCTAAATCCCTATCTCCACCCCTTGGCTAATTTAGGAAATGATTTTAGCTGGCCAGCTAGCCACTAAAGGACAACACAATGACATGAAAAATTCAAGTTGTTTCTGCCAATGACGTCCGCTCTCAATGCGATTTGATAGGAGTGACACCAAATCTAAACTGGCTTCACTTAACACTCATTTTTGGTGCGCCAGGACCATTCACAGTTGAGCTCACTCAGTTTAGCTCAACGCTGATTTGGCTATTATATAATTTTTTTTATCATGGGAGGCCAAATGCTCGCTGGCTTCACTTGAATTCAATGCTACGGGTGGCAACAATGTCATACTCTTTTGGACCAGACAGCATCAGATAGACGGCCTACACATACAGATACAGAGGGGGAGCTGTTTCGCTCGTTTGGATGCTTTCTCCGGTGAGATATATTCAGCCTCTTGCGAAATTAAGGAAAATTATCAAACACAGAGAGATGAAAGATAAATCATTTTTAGCTTTTTTTCTTGGTCAATTCTTTGGGGAAGCCTGACTTCCCTTGTCATGAATACATGTCACTGCTTGCTCCCACCATCCCTCTGTCTCTGTCTCTGCCCCCCCCCCCCCTCTCTCTCTCTCTCTGTCTCTGTTCTCCCACCCTTCGTTCATCCTGCTCCTCACCCCTCTCTGATGGGCTCTGTATAGTCTGTGTGCTCTCTGCACCTTATTATGTATGTCATGTATGTATGTCATGTTTGCAACATAACATCATTGCCATGAACCTACGTTAAGCCAGAGCCAGTCAACCATGTTCCTTTCACTGCCTTCGCTCCCCTTCTTCCCAAAAATCTATCTCTCCCTCTTTCACAATCTCTCTCTCCCTCTTTCACAATCTCTCTCTCTGTCCCTCCCTCCGTCTTCCTCCTTCCTCCCTACTTATTCTCCTCTTTTTTTTGGTTAATCTCTCATTTTCACCCTCGCTCTTTCCTATCCGGTGCTTCTGCTCTCTCTAGTGCCCCACACATTCTCTCTCTTCGCACTGCCCCCACCCTCTCTCTAATCTACTGCCCCACCCTCTCTCTCTTCTCTCTTACTAGCCCCACCCTCTCCCCTCCTCGTACTGCCCCCATCCCTCTCCCTCTCGTCTACTCCCCCACACTCTTCTCTCCTTACTGCACCCCCACCTCTCTCTCTCTACTTTGCGCCCCCACCCTTCTCTCCCTTTCTTACTGCCCCACCCTCTCTCTCATCTCCTCTACTGCCCCCACCCTCTCTCCTCTCTCCTCTACTGCCCCCACACTCTCTCTCCTTACTGCCCACCCCCACACTCTCCTCCCTACGGCTCCCACCCGTCCTCCCTCTCTACTGCCCACCCTCTCTCTCTACCTCTACTGCTACCCACCCTTCCTCTCTTTCTATTTCCCCCACCCTCTCTCTATCTCTCTACTGCCCCCCCCTCTCTTCTCTGTTCCCTACTGCCCTCCACCCTTCTCTCTCTCTCTACTGCCCCCAACCCTCTCCTCTCTCACTACTATGCCCCCACCCGCTTCTCTCTTTCTTCTACTGCCCCACCCTCTCTCCTCTCTCCTCTACTGCCCCCACCCCATCTCTCTCTCACTTTTCTACTGCCCCCACCCGCTCTCTCGCTCTCTCACTGCCCCCACACTCTCTCTCTGAAACTCCCCCACACTCTCTCTCCTCTCTAGCTCCCACCCTTCCCCTTCCTACTTCCCCCACCTCTCTCTCTCCCCACTCTCTTGCTCCACACCCTTCTCTCTTCGACTTCCCCACACCCTCTCTCCTCTCTACTGCTCCCACCCTATCCTTCTCCTCTTACTAGCCCCACCCTCTCTCCTCTCTCTACTGTCCCCCACCCTCTCTCTCTGTCCCCCTCCTCTCATCTGTCACTCTGCTTTTCCCCACCCTCTCTCTCTTAACCTGCCCCCCCCCCTCTCTCTCCTCTACTACTCCAAAAGTCTCTCTCTCCCTCTAACATGCCCCCAACGTCTCTCCTCTCCTCTACATGCCCCACCATCTCTCTCTACTATGTCCCACCCTCCTCTCTCTGTCCCCCTCTCTCGCTCCTATGTCCCCCACCCCTCTCTCCTTACTATGCCCCCCACCTCACCATCGTCTACGTATTTCCCCCCCACCCTCTCTCTCTGGTTCCCCCCTCTCTCTCCCCAAAAACAACTTCCTTGTCCCCACCCTCGCTCATCTTACTGCCCCACCCATCTCTCTCCTTTCCTACTACTCGCCCCCCACCCTTCGCCTTCTCTTCTCTACTTTATTTTAGCCCCCACCCTCTTCTTGAGTCTGTTACCCCCTCTTCTTCTACTTTTTCCTCTCACTATTTTTTCTGTCCCCCCACCCTCTCTCTCCTTACTGCCCATCCACCCTCTCTCTCTACACCGTGTCTCGTTTTGCCCCCACCCTCTCTTCCTTTTTGTGTCCTCCCTCTCTCTCATCACTCTCTGCCCCCCACCCTCTCTCTACTATCCCCCACCCTCTCTCTTCTTCCTGTCCATCCCCCCTCTCTCTCTTCGCCCCTCTCTCTTTACTTACTGCCCCCACCCTCTTCTCCTTCTACTGTCCCCCACCCTCTCTCTGTCTCTACTGCCCCCCCACCCTCTCTCTCCTCTCTTACGGCCCCACCCTCTCTCTCTGTCGCCCACCCCTCTCTCTCCACTGCCCCCCCACCCCCTCTCCTCTCTACTGCCCCCCCCTCTCTCTCCCCTCTCTGTCCCCCACCCTCTCTCCTCTAAACTGCCCCCCACCCTCTCTCCCCCATCACACCCATCTACTTTCCCCAACCCTCTCTTCTACTGCCCCCCACCCTCCCGCGCTCTATTTTCTGCCCCCCACCTCTCTCTCTACTACCCCACCCACCCTCTCTCTCTGTCCCCCCTCTCTCTCTGTCATTCTGACTGCCCCCCACCCTCTCTCCTTCTCTACTGCCCCCACCCTCTCTCTCGTCCCCCTCCTCTCTACCTTGTCCCCCACCCTCTCTCTCTAACGCCCCCCACCTCTCTCTCCCTACTTGCCCCCCACCCTGCACCTCTCTCTCTGTCCCCCTTCTTCTGACTCTGTCTCCCCCACCCTCTCTCTCTACCTGCCCTCCACCCTCTCTCATCTATTAACTCGCACCCCCACCCTCTCTCTCTGTCCACCCCTTCTCTACTATACTGCCCACCCTCTCTCTCTACTTGCCCCCCCTCTCTCTTTTTTCTTTTGTACCCCCTCTCGCTCTGTCCCCCATCTCTCTCTGTCCCCCTCCCTCTTACTTTTATAACTGCCCCACCCTCTCTCCACTGTCCCCACCCTCTCTCTCTCTACTGCCCCCCTCAACCTCTCTCTCTCTACTTTGCCCCACCCTCTCTCCCTGTCCCCCTCCCTCTCCTCTACTGCCCCCCCACCCTCTCTCCTACTGTCCCCACCCCTCTCTCTCCGACTATGCCCCCCCACCCCCCCCCACCCTCTCTTACTCTTACTGTCCCCCACCCTCTCGTTTCTATCCCCCACCCTCTCCCTCTCTACGATCTCGAACTTATTTGCGCCCCCACCCTCCCCTCTCTCTACTTGCCCCCACACTCGTCGTCGTGCGTACTGCCCCCACCCTCTCTCTCTCTTTACTGAACCCCACCCTCTTCTCTCTCTCTACTGCCCCCCACCCTCTCTCTCTCTTACTGCCCCACCTCTCTCCTCTCTCTCTACTGGCCCCCACACTCTCTCTCTAACTGCCCCCACACTCTCTCTCTCTACTGCTCCCACCCTTCCTTCTCTACTTCCCCCACCCTCTCTCTCTCTCTACGCTCCCACCCTTCCTCTCCTCTAACTTCCCCCACCCTCTCCTCTCTCCTACTGCCCCCACCCTCTCTCTCCTTCTTACTAGCCCCACCCTCTCTCTCGCTCTCACGTTGCCCCCACCCTCTCTCTCTCTCTGACTGCCCCCACCCTCTCTCTCTCTACTGCCCCACCCTCTCTTCTCTCTCTACTTGCCCCCCACACTTCTCTCATCTACTTGCCCCCCACACTTCTCTCTCTCTACTGCTCCCACCCTTCCTCTCTCTACTTCCCACCCTCTCTCTTCTCTCTACCTGCTCCCCCGTCCTCTCTCTACTTCCCCCACCCTCTTCTCTCCTATACTCGCTCCCACCTTCCATCTCTCTACTGCCCGCCACCCTCTCTCCTCTACTCACTGTCCCCACCCTCTCTCTCTACTTGCCCCCCACCCTCTCCTCTCTCCTGCCCCAAAAGGCTCTCTCTCGCTACTTGCACCCAACGTCTCCTCTCCTCTACACTGCCCCCACCATCTCTCTCTACTGTCCCCCACCCTCTCTCTTGTCACCCTCCTCTCTCTACTTCCCCCCACCCTCTCTCTCTACTGCCCCCACAACCTCCCTCTCTCTACCTGCGCCCCACCCTCTCTCTTCTCTTACTGCCCCCCACCCTTCTCTCTGTCCCCTCTCATCTCTACTGTTCCCCCACCCTCTCTCATCTAACCTGTTCTCCCCCACCTCTCTCATCTCTACTCTCTGCCCCCACCCTCTCATCTCCTCTACTGCCCCCACCCTCCGCTCTCTGTCCCCCTCTCTCCTACTTTTGTCCCACCCTCTCTCTCTACTGCCCTCCACCCTCTCTCTCTGTCCCCCTCTCTCTCTAACTGCCCCCACCCTCTCCTCACTCCCCCCACCTCTCCTCTCTGTCCCCCCTCTCCTCTCGTTCCCCCTCTCCTCTCTACTGCCCCCCACCCTCTCCTCTCTACTGTCCCCCACCCCTCTTCTCCTTCTCACTGCCCCCACCCTCTCTCTCTCTTCTAACTGCCCCACCCTCTCTTCGGGTCCCCCCCCCCATCTCTCTCTACTCCCCCCACCCCCTCTCTCTCTACTGCCCCCCACCCCTCTCTCGTCTCTCTACTGTCCCCCACCCTCTCCTCTACCTGCCCCCCACCCCTCTCTCTACTGTCCCCAACCCTCTTCCCTCTACTGCCCCCCACCCTCCCTCTCTCTACTGCCCCCACCCTCTTCTCTCTCTTGCCCCCACCCTCTCTTTCTCGTTCCCCCTCTTCCTCCTACTGCCCCCACCCTCTCTCTCTCTACGCCCCCCACCCTCTCCTCGCTGTCCCTCTCTCTCGACTTCCCCCACCCCTCTCTCTCTACGCCCCCCCACCTCTCTCTCTTACTGCCCCCACCCTCTCTCTCGTCCCCTCCTCGCTCACTGTCCCCGCACCCCTCTCTCTCTAACTGCCCTCCACCCTCTCTCTCTACTGACCACCCTCTCTCTCTGTCCCCCTCTCTCTATACTGCCCCCCACCCTCTCTCTCGACTGCCCCCACCCTCTCTCTCTGTCACCCCTCTCTCTCTTCCCCCCTCTCTCTCTGTTCCCCCTCTCTCTCTACTGCCCCCACCCTCTCTCTCTACTGTCCCCACCCCTCATCTCTCTCACTGCCCCACCCTCTCTCTCTCTACTGCCCCCACCCTTCTCTCCCTGTCCCCCTCTCTCTCTTCCCCCTCCTCTCTACTGCCCCCCACCCTCTCCTCTACTTCCCCCACCCTCTCTCTCTCTACTGCCCCCCACCCTCTCTCTCTCTACTGTCCCCCACCCTCTCTCTCTACTGCCCCCCACCCCTCTCTCTCTACGTCCCCAACCCTCTCTCTCTACTGCCCCCACCCTCCCTCTCTCTACTGCCGCCCACCTCCTCTCCTACTGCCCCACCCTCTCTCTCTTTCCCCCTCTCTCTCTACTGCCCCCCACCCTCTCCTCGCTCTACTGCCCTCCCACCCTCTCTCTTTCCGTCCCCCTCTCTTCTCTACTGTCCCCCACCCTCTCTCTCTACTGCCCCCCACCTCTCTCTCTTCTACGCCCCCACCCCCTCTTCTTGTCCCCCTCTCTCTCTACTGCCCCCCACCCCTCTCTCTCTACTGACCCCCACCCTCTCTCTCTCTACTGTCCCCCACCCTCTTTCTCCTACTGCCCCCCACCCTCTCTCTACTGCTCCACCACCCTCTCTCCCACGGCTCCCCACCCTCTCTCTACTGCCCCCACCCTCTCTCTACTGTCCCCACCCTCTCTCCTCTACTGCCCCCCACCCTCTCTCTCTCTACTTGCCCCCCAACCCTCTCTCTCTACTGCCCCCCACCCTCTCTCTCTCTACTGCCCCCCACCCTCTCTCTCTACTCCCCCCACCCCCTCTCTCTCTGTCCCCCTCTCTCTCTCTACTGCCCCCACCCTTTCTCTCTGTCCCCCCTCTCATCTCTCTACTGTCCCCCACCCCTCTCTCTCGCTACTGCCCCCCACCCCTCTCTCTCTCTACTGCCCCCCACCCTCGTGCGTGTGTGTCTACCTTCGTACCACCTCAACGCCTCTCTCCTCTACTCGCACGCCCCCACCCTCTCATCCTCCTAACCTCCTGCCCATACCACATACAACTCCCACCCACTCTCTCACTCTTCCCCTCACTGATCCCCCACACACCTCTCTCTACCTCATACCTCGCCCCCAACCCTCTCTCCTCTCACTGCCCTCCCCCACCTCCTACATCTCATCTACTCGATCCCCCACCCCTCCTCCCTACTGCCCCCCCACCACACCCCTCTCTCTCTCTCATACTGTCTCCCCCACCACCTCTCTCTCCTCTACTCGCCCCACTCCCCTCTCTCTCTTTGCATCACCTCGTCCCCCACCCTCTCTTCTCTTCTACTGCGCCACACCACCCTCTCTCTCTCCTGACTGCCACCCCACACCCTATCTCTTTCTCTACTCACCTGCCCCCACCCTCTCTCTCTTCTATGCCCCCACACCCTCGCTCTCTCTTTTATGCCCCCACCCTCTCTCTCTACTGCCCCCCACCCTCTCTCTCTCTACGCCCCCCACCCTCCTCATCTTCCCTTTGGGGG
>NW_019942671.1:10109-17913 GCF_002910315.2 Salvelinus sp. IW2-2015 | reverse complement strand
GTTAATATTGCCAAATTAGATATTTTCATGTAAATCTATGTTACTTACATCAACCACAGAGGAATTTAAAAGAGGACAACCCAACTTGGAATCGCATCAAAAACAATTGCATATTCTTTCGGGTTATGTGGAATTTTAAACTTATCAATAAATTCCCCATATGGGAGTAGAAATCCATCCTTATTCAGTAACTGACCAACCAAAATCATTTTATTCTCAAACCAGTTATGAAAAAATACTTATTTTAAATCGTATATCTTTGTTCCATAAAAAAGTATCGGTGAGCGACAAATTGTGTTTATACGCTAACATCCAAGCTAAAAATTGCCTGCTTATGGAATTTTGCCACTTTACTGGGATTTTATTCAATATCAAAAATTAACATCGAAGCAAAAATTCTAAACCACCAACAGAGTCAAATAAATACTTAGGGAAGACATTCCAAATACTGTTCTGGTTCTTAACATTCTTCAGAATCCAATTTATTTTAAAAGTATTATTTAGAGTATTGAAATCTTAAACTATATGAATGCAAGTGTAACGTCCTGACCAGAGTTCTTTATGTGTTTTGCTTGTTTAGTGTTGGTCAGAGACGTGAGCTGGGTGGGAATTCTATGTTGTGTGTCTAGTTTGTCTGTTTCTGTTTGTCCAGCCTAATATGGTTCTCAATCAGAGGCAGCTGTTCAATCGTTGTCCCTGATTGAGAATCATATATAGGAGGCTTGTTTTTGTGTTGGGATTTTGTGGGTGGTTGTTTCCTGTATCTGTGTTTGTGTTCTGCACCAGATAGGACTGTCTCGGTTTTCACGTTTGTTGTTTTTGTATTGTTGTAAGTGTTCACAGTTCATTAAAATTAAACATGTTGAACACTAACTGCCGTGCATTTTGGTCCTCTCCTTCATCCCCAGGAAGAAAGCCGTGACAGCAAGCCTTGTTTCAATTCTTAGCAAATACAAGGGCAAATAATTTTCCATCATTATTCAACAGGCTAATGGGTCTCCAGTTGTCTACATAAAGAGTATCCTTATTAGGTTTGGGAATCAAAGTAATTACACCTTGCTTTAAGGAAGCCGGTAACTCCCCTTTTTTCTATTGATTCTTGAAACATGAGCAAGAATGAAAGGAATCAATTTATCGATTGAATGTTTTATAAAACTCGCTTATTAAACCATAATTTCCAGGGGACCTATTTGTTGTAACTTTAAGAAAAGACTGAAGAAGGATGTGACGTTGTACAGCAGATACAATGAAGTGGTAAGGACTACTTACAACAGGATATTGGCAGAGGACGTGCCCAAGGACAACGCATCAAGTGCAGACAACGTAAAATACTAACTTACCTCACCCATGCAGTATCCGAAAGATAAGGTGACAACAAAACTGAGAGTGGTGGTTTGATGCCTCGTCCCATGAAGATGGCTGTCACATCCCCAATGACTGTCTACTCACAGGACCGAACCTGAATCCGGATCTGCTCAGCGTTTTGATAAAGTTCAGACTACATGAGATCGCATTCATGCAGACATCAAGAAAAGCTTTCCTGCAGATATCCCTAGCAGAGAGAGACAGAGACGCCGTGAGATTTTCTATGGCTCACAGGCCCACCAAGGGAGAAAAATGAAGAGGAGCTGCGTGTGCTGAGGATGAAAAGAGTGGTATTTGGGCTCCCCAAGTCCATTTTTGCTGGCAGCTACATCAGGAAGCACCTGAAACAATATGAAACAGAACAACCAGAAGTTGTAGAGATACTGAGAGAGTTCACTCTATGTAGATGATTTCATTGCAAGTTTTCACGCAATGTTTGAAGAGGCGTACCTTGTGACACAACTGCAAAGCGAATGTTGTCGATTGCAGGCATGGACCTCTGCAAAATGGATGACCAACTCTCCCTGAATTGAAAACAAAATGGGAGGAGAGTACGACAACTGACCACCCGTTGACGCTAGAAACACAAGAATTAGTGTTTTAGGTTTAGGTTTAGTATGGAGACCGGAAACAGATGACTTTGTGTTTGACCTCAGGCCGCTACTGAGCATTATCTAAAGCAAAAAGGAAACCACAAAGAGAAGTGTTCTGCAGTCGTCTGCACGTATCTTCGACCCCTCTTGTTTCCTGACACCCCTTCACCATCAGGATCAAGTGCATGTTCCAGGAAATGTGGGAAGAGGGGACTCAGCTGGGACGAAGAATTACCACCTGATCTGACACGAGAATGGCAACAGTGGTGTTCAGAACTACCCGCATGTTACACCAGCTCACCATACAAGGTGGTACAGAACAGACATGCGGCCACAGTAATAGCCACAACCTGAAACTACACGTGTCTGTGATGCAAGTGAAAGGGCTTACAGTGCAGTAGCTTACTTGCAAGGTGAATCACAAGACCGGGAAAGCAACAAGTCTAGTCGCATCCAAGTCCAGGGTAGCCCACTCAAGAAAATGACGCTGCACGCCTGGAAGCTCAATGGGAGCTGTGCATTGGAGCGAGACTAGCAAACAACTTGATGCCAACACTGAAAATGGAGAAAACAGATCAAAAATGTGGACAGATCGATGATCGTGCCTGCATTGGATTTGCAGCTCAGTCTCAGAAATGGAAACAGTTTTTGTTAGCGAACAGAACGTGACGGAGAATCCGCAAGTCCTTGACCAAATCCAAGAGTCAGGTCACATATTGAAGGGAAAACTAGAATCAGCTGACCTCCCCTACAAGAGGACAAACTGTTTCGAAGAACTTGATATACAAGAGCCAAGCTAGGTGGCATGGACCGCAGAAATTCTGAATATCACCACAATCAGTCCGAAGAGACTGATGATAACAAAAGTTTTCCGGAAAGGTGAATATAGAAACTCAAGTCCAGTTTGCCTAGGGTGTACTGGTTACAACTCGCAGTAAACCAGGAACAGACATCCCTGAACCTGTGTTGGAGCTTTTGAAAGGTACAGCAAACTGAAAGAGTGTTCAGAAGTCACCGCCTGGATAAAGAGATTCATAGACCAAATTGCTCGTACAACCATAAAAGATACAAGTGAACTGACTGGCTTGACGAACTGTTCGATGCAGAAAAAGTACTGGATTAAAGGTTAACAAACAACAACAGAGTTTTGACAGGAGATCAAACTACTGAAGGCAGGAAAAAGCCTAACAATGAACTGTAAATCAGAGAACTGAAACCGTTCCTGGACGAACAACGAACTACTGAGTGTTAGGAGGAAAAGCACTGCAACAGTCCAGCTTCACATTCTAGAGAGCAGCAACCCATGGGTTCTTGCCCAACAAGTAACAGATATCTGCGAAAATGCTGAATACAGTACCACGCATGAGCAGGTGGATGCAATTGTGGAAAGCAAGAGACACTCTAGTACAAATCAGGGAGCGATACTGGATCTTGCGTGCTAAGGCAAACTAGTCAAGAGTACAGTGGCAAGAATTGTATACGTGTGCAAAAGATTCAAGGCAAGGGCCGGACAGCAGTCACATGCGCCTTACCAAACAGCAGAATAACTGAAATCGCCACCATTTGAATGTCAACAGTGTGGATTTTGCAGGACGAGCTCTATGTGAAGAAAATGTCTGTGAAGAAGTCATACCATTGCACTGTTCACTTGTGCTGTTAACCAGAGCAGTGCATTTGGAACTGGTCTCAGATATCAACAGAGAAATTCTTTTAAGCTCTAAAAAGATTAATCTCAAGAGAGGATTATGCCAAGGTAATCTACTCAGACCAATGCAAAACGTTCAAGGAGCTGATCAAGGAACTTGAAAGAGCTGTGGAAGGCAATCGAAGAGCCCCAACTCTTGCTTCTTCTCAGAAAGGGCATCACTGGAGGTTTCATCGCCGGAGCGAGAGCCTGGTGGGGCGGATTCTGGGAAGACTTGTCAGGTCAGTGAAAACATGGCCTGCGACGGTTTCTTTGGGAGAGCTTCACTCAACTTTGAAGAGATGTTGCACAGTCCTGACAGAGGTTGAAAGCTAATTTCCTAGGCCTCTGACCTTTCGTGCACCAATTGAAGTGGATGAACCACAACCCCTGACCCCAGCACACTTCCTTGGTGGGTAAACGACCTAACCTCTTTGGCCTCCAAGCCATTTCCAGCTGACCTCACACCCAACGCTAAACAAAGGAGGAATGACAGCAGATGGAAGTACAGGGCAGAACTTGTGACCGTTTTCGTGGAACAGTTGGACGAAGAGATACTTGCTGGATCTAAAGTCAGCACACCGCTGTGATAACACCACAGCCCACCCACTGAAAGCGGGTGACGTTGTACTTCATTTGGAGAAGATAACACACCCAGACAAAGCCTGGAAACGTAGAAAGATTGAGGAAACTGTTTCCAGCCGAGATGCCTAAGTTAGATCATGTTCAGTTCGTACTGTTTCAAGGACTTTGTTTGAGGAGACCTATTCAGTTGATATACTGCTGAGATCTACGATGAAGCACAGGACTTGTTCATCGGGTAGGGAGCGATCACAAGTTGTAACCCTGTCTTATAATGTGTTACAGAGTTAAAATGTTTAAGTTAAATTCATTGAGCCTGTATCTAAAAGATATTTTCTTTACAGTTATTTAACATATGTAATTGTATCTGGTTAGTATTGAATTACGCTTGTTGAGACACAAGCTATAAGTGCCACGAACGATTGGCCTTGCGACAGGAAGTGGAGGAATATTGAGGTTACCGGCTGCGCTAGTTTATAGGTGGTTCATGGTCCATTATTACTCAAGGTGCATTATTTCGTTGTGTAGCGCTCCCTTTGTGTTCTATGCTTCTTTATAGCATTGAGCGCTGTTTGTTATAGAACAATCTACACAGGGTTGGTTAGAATGTGAACGTGATCAAGAATTATTACTAAAAGAAGCCTTTCATATCAAACCCGACGTCCGAGTCATTACTTTTGAAGAATAGTTTATTCTAATAAAGTGGCGGGCATATTAGCGCTCCACTCTTGTCACGCCCGAATAGACGCAGCTATGGTTTCTCTAATGGTTATAGGTCATAGCCGTGACCGGGGGTTTCCTAGTGTTTGTATGGTTCCAATTCCGAGGCCGGCCTTTAGGTGTTCTCTCAATTATCGCCACAGATGATTCCGAGCTTCTTTGTCCAAATGCTGTCCCAGCTCCCCTCCTTGCATATCACTCTCGAGACATATATATATCATAAAAAAGTCATTTTTTCTTTGCACTTTTCCATGTCAATCCCCTCGCTGTCCTGGAGATTGAATCTCATGAACTACCTGGTCGTGGTGGCTGGTTGTTTTCCCCCATCTCTCAGCCTACCCAAGGCGGTGCACTACATCCAGAGAACCTGCAACAACATTTGCGCTCCTCCTCCGGGACTATTGCCTGCAATGTCGGCTCACTCTTGCTTTGATGTTCTCGTCAGATTTTTTTGCTATTCTATTATTCCGAAAGATTCCATCTTCGCTATACCGGTCATTCTCGTTTACCCTTTGACTCCATTTCAGTGAGTTTCTTCTCCTGCTTTGGCAACCCCCCCTGGAAACATTTCAAATGTTGCGTTCCTGCTGCTTCAGAGTTTTTACTTTCCCTCAGCACTGAAATCAATCGGATTTTCTTCAGGTTACGATAACTGATAGTGTTCTTTTACAACCAATTCGTGATTGTCATCTGGCGGCCTCTTTTTGATTTAGCCGTGAGGTTTCGACGATGTTGTCCTGTAGCTGGCTCATTGAATGGTTCACTTCTCCAGCGTCTTTGGACAGGTGCTCCCTTGGTTGGCGGGTATTCGGGTATGATCGCATTCACGCCCCCTTTTTAACACTGCAATGCATATGAGTTGATTTCAACAATGACCTCTTTTTCTCCTTGGAAGTTTCAACATCCATGGTATCTCAGCAACAGTTTGGGTCATGTCCTGATTACATGCTACTAGCTATGAAACGTTTAAGCAGGGATACTTAACTACTATTTCCAATGTTTGATTAATTACAAAATTAATTAAAAATGCTACATTGTATTGGTTAGATATCATTTTTTGTGGAGGAAAAAAAAAACTAATTGCAACTGCAGTCTAAACTATAAACTTTGTGAGAAACCCTAAAATTTGTTCCTCAGCTAGAAATGCCTACACCCTCTCATGTCGCAATCCTTGAGCGGGCACCCGGGCATCTCCATCGTCATGTGACTCCCTTTTACATAAAAGTTAATACAATGTTTTAAAAAAAACATCAAAACACAGGATCACGGGGTACACATGGTTATCAACAAGTATTACCATACTAGGCGCCTACTGCACCTGCATTCCAGCAACCATTCCAGCATCTGGAATTGACTCAACATGTTTTGAGGTGGGGGATCAATACATGTGGGGAGAGTGGCTGTTCGAATCGTATGTTTCCGATATGTACAGGTAAACGTTCATTGTGTGTGTGTGTGGGGGGGGGGCGGTGTCCAATGTTTGTGTTCGTACTCTGAGGTGTGTTTGAAAATATGAATGAGCAGCAGTGGTTGTGATGTGTCCTACCACCTTGCAGAGTGATCTCCTTGGCCTCATCACATGTCTCAGTGGCTCCTCCTAGGAGGGAGGGGGAACCACCATGGACAGACCCCACACTCATCCGCTAGAGATCAAACTTCAGACTCCCTCATCAAAGATAAATGTAGTAATAAACAGATTGGGAATATTGTTTGTGATACTACAATTCCCTCAGCAAGTTTATCTTGGTCAGATATCTATGGTGATATACAATGGGGGAAAGCATGGAAAATTGCTAACAAATACTGTATCAGTAACAAAGTAAAGGAAGTCAATTTAAAATGTTATACTTAGAATTTATACTGTAAAACATGTTTTGGAAAGATTCAAGCTGTCACGACCGTCGTATGAATAATTAGATCAAGGCGCAGCGTGAGTAGAGTTCCACATTTTAATAATAGTGAAACTTCCAATAACAACAAAGATATAACGATCGTGAAACACGTAGCGAACATAGGCACTCAGGGAGTGACAGTCAGGGAGTGACAGTACCCCCCCCCAAAGGTGCGGACTCCGACCGTAAAACCTGAAACTAGATGGGGGGGGTTAGGGTGGGCAACTAGTGTCGGTGGCGGCTCCGGTGCGGGACGTAGCACCCGCTCAGACCGCGGATCCGGCCATGGAGCCGAGACTGGACGCCGTGCCCGGACACCGGCGCAGAGGAAGGCTCCGGCCATGGAGCGGGACTGGACGCCGTGCCCGGACACCGGCGCAGAGGAAGGCTCCGGCCATGGAGCGGGACTGGATGCCGTGCCCGGACTGAGCACCAGAGCAGAGGAAGGTTCCGGCCATCGAGCGGGACTGGACGCCGTGCCTGGACATCGGCGCAGTGGAAGGCTACTGCCATGGCACCGTCGCTGGAAGCTCCGGGCCCTGGACTGTGAGCCGGCACAAGACGTACCGGGCTGGGAAGGCGCACTGGAGGCCTGGTGCGTGGAGCCAGCACAGGTTGCACCGGACTGATGACACGCTCCTCAGGGCGAGTGCGGGGAGCCCGCACAGGACGTACCGGGCTGGGGAGGCGCACTGGAGGCCTGGAGGCCTGGTGCGTGGAGCCGGCACAGGCTGCACCGGGCTGGTGACACACTCTTCAGGGCGAGTGCGTGGAGCCGGCACAGGACATATCGGGCTGGGGAGGCGCACTGGAGGCATGGTGCGTGGAGCCGGCACAGGTTGCACCGGGCTGGTGACACTCTCCTCAAAACGCCTGCGCTGCAGCATACTCCTAGCCAACACCTCTCTCCGATATCCCTCCTCAATCTGCTCCATCAACTCCCAGACGGTCTCTGGCTCTCTCCTCGC
>NW_019942671.1:6576-9258 GCF_002910315.2 Salvelinus sp. IW2-2015 | reverse complement strand
TCGCCTTGACTGCCTCTTGTGCAACCGCCCCCCCCCCCCAAACAAACTTTACAACAACAAAAAATTTGAATGGTTTGTCCTCAGGGTTTTGCCTGCCAAATAAGTTCTGTTATAGTCACAGACATGATTCAAACAGTTTTAGAAACTTCTGAGTGTTTTCTATRCAATACTAATAATAATATGCATATACTAGCATCTGGGACTGAGTAGGAGGCCGTRTACTCTGGGCACGCTTTTCATCCAAACGTGAAAATGCTGCCCCCTATCCTAGAGAAGTTAACTCCTCGGCGACTCCCGCTAAGGAAGGGTCTCGCATCCACCTAGTATCTCTTCCCATGTCCAACTCTCCTTCACCTCCTGGGCACGCTGCTCAGTCCTGTAATGGTGGGATATTCTGTCACGACCGTCATATGAATAATTAGACCAAGGGGCAGCGTGAGTAGAGTTCCACATTTTAATAGTGAAACTTCCAATAACAAAGATATAACGATCGTGAAACACGTAGCGAACATAGGCACTCACACAAAACAATTATCCCACATCGCAGGTGGGAAGAAGGACACACTAAGTATGATCCCCAATTAGAGGTAACGATTATCAGCTGCCTCCAATTGGGAACCATACACACACACCAACATAAAAATATAATACCTAGAAACGTCCCTAGTCACGCCCTGACCTAAAATACCATAGAGAACCCCGAGGGCTCTCTATGGTCAGGGKGTGACACAAGCTGAAAATTGAATATAACTGATTTCTGTGGAATGGAGAAGGATACCATTTTGCATTTGTTTTTTACCTGTATTTATAGCACAATGTTTTGGATTGAAATACAGAATTTTGTTATAAAAAAAATAGGACCGGTTGTACTATAATGGTTTTGATATAATGATTTATTTCAGAAATTCTAACGTAAATAAAGATGTGGTATATTTAATTCACCTGCTAATAGTACTAGGTACATTTCATATTCACAAATGCAAATGGTCTAATTCAAAACCTAACTTTTTTCACTTTATAAATGAGTTTAAACAATATGGCACCACTTTAACTAAAATGAAAAACAAAAAGGCAATTAAAACTTGTTTGTTTAGGATTCCTGGCAATGTAAATAGTTTGTTATTATGCTTGTTTGCATGTGACTATTCCTCTTTTGTTTGATGATATTTGTTCATAAAAAAGAAAGAAAAAAAGAGTGCCCTGTAAAAGTTGAAGTCATATTGAACAACTACCAGAGAGAACCTTCTCTACATAGGAATTGCATACCATATTTTTTCCATATATCAAAATAAGCAATTACTTACTTAGATAAGGCCACAACAAGGCCCCAGTTAATGGTTGAAAATAAATTATTTCAGTACCAATGAGTTACACTGAGTGTATAAAATATTAAGAACACCTGCTCTTTCCATGACATATGAATCCAGGTTAAAGCTATAATCCCTTATGGATGTCACTAGTTAAATCCACTTAAATCAGTGTAGATAAAGAGGAGGAGAAAGGTTAAAAAATATATTGTCAGGCTTGTGACAATTGAGACATGGATTGTGTATGTGTGCCATTCAGAGGGTGAAGGGCAAGACAAAATATTTACGTGCCTTTCAACGGGGCATGGTAGTAGGTGCTAGGGYTACCAGTTTGTGTCAAGAACTGCAACGCTTTTTACGCTCAACAATTTCCAGTGTGTATCAAGAATGGTCACCCACTCAAAAGACATACAGCCAATTTGACACAACTGTGGGAAGCATTGGAMRCAACATGGGCCAGCATCCCTGTGAATGTTTTGTACACTCKGTACATTAATAGTATTGGTACCGTGTTCTTGCCGTAACCTGTAWAGCTGGAGCAGCCTGCGAGGCAGGGGGAGGTGTAGGTGATGCCATTGTCTGAACACACAGGGTCCCACTCCCCAGCCAAGCAGGAGCAGTCTCTGT
Organism: Salvelinus sp. IW2-2015; assembly: GCF_002910315.2. Classification (NCBI taxonomy): domain Eukaryota; kingdom Metazoa; phylum Chordata; class Actinopteri; order Salmoniformes; family Salmonidae; genus Salvelinus; species Salvelinus sp. IW2-2015. The sequence goes on along the minus strand of NW_019942671.1, from coordinate 7,324 downwards.
TACACTCTGACAACAGGCTGCCATCGTACACCAGGGGACCTGGGGAACAGCTTTGTTTACCTCGACGACATCCTGATCTTCCCCAAAAACTCTTCCGGAACACATACAGCCCTGTCCCACCTCACTCAAGCAGGTTTTTGCTGAAATCCACAGGGCATTCATAGAGCTCAAGGAATGTTTCACCTCCGGACCCATCCTCGTTCATCCTGATCCTACTCGTCCCTTTGTGGTAGAGGTGGACGCCTCGGACACCGGAGCTGGGGTGGTCCTTTCACAGCGAACGAGGAGGACAAGAAACTGCACCCAAGCGCCTTTCTCTCCAAGCGGTTCTCGACCAGCGGAAGGCAACTACGATGTAGGCAACCGGGAGCTCTTGGCAGTTAAGTGGGCCCTTGAGGGGTGGAGACACTGGTTGAAACCACTGCTTCATCTGCAGGTCTCTTCTTTGCGCCTGGGTCCAACCTTACCACGTCACAGTTATAGCATCTCTTAATCCCTTCTCTTAACATGTATGGCCCCAAAACATAATCAAGCAGCTGACCAATTACGCAAGACTTTAGTTCTAAGTTAACTGAGATTAATCAACAACTGGWTACATTTCTTTATTTCTWAAGTYAAACTATCCTCCYRATTGGAGTATCTCTACAAGTACAAGTTTAACCAGTAATTCAGTTGTTTTACCGTGCCATGAAGAAGTGTGGCAGGCCTGTGAGGAAGGATCCTACAGCCATGAGGAAACAGCCCATAG
>NW_019942671.1:0-5708 GCF_002910315.2 Salvelinus sp. IW2-2015 | reverse complement strand
TATGGAAATTAGATATTTCTGTATTTCATTTTCAATACATTTGAGAAAAAAAAATCAAAACATGTTTTCACTTTGTCATTATGGGGTATTGTCTGTAGCTGGGTGAGATGATTAAAAAAAACTATAATTTAATCCATTTGGAATTCAGGCTGTAAGAAAACAAAATGAGGAATAAGTTAAGGGGTATGAACACTTTCTGAAGGCACTGTATATCTGCAAGAAAGTGATAAATGAGCGACTCTTTGAAAGGGGTCATATAAACATTGCCTTATTTAAAAGAAAATAGCAATCATGCTATAATCGGCATAGTTCCTCAGACCAAATCTTCATTATGGCTTAAACAAAGCAATCTGATCATGCTCCAGTAAAATACATGCTACAGGGAATGCAAAAAAATGGCTTCTGCAAAGCACATATACYTTGTCCAATCAACATCCACACATTGATTTCATTCTTCGGCTCTTTATTCAAACACAAACACACTTGGAATAAAATGCTCTTTCAGTGTCTTGTTGCAGGTTGCAATGTTCAAAAGTGTGTGAGAGATTAGCATGAATGTGTGTGTATGTGTGGGAGGTCAAGATTGGACGGTCGTACATATGCAAATAGCCAAGATTGTATATTTCAGGKCCATGGACAGCAGCGATATCGGCATAGCAATATCTGTCATTCAGCATCACATGACAYTAGACAGCGGCCATCTCATGTGGAGTTGGCCCTGGGGAAATCCCATGTAATGAGAAACGAGGCCTAGGAGGCAAAAAGACTGAAGGAGAAGACTCCCACAGGAACTCTATGCTAAACTGTTCTGCCACATTCATTTCAAATGTTACATCTTTCGATTTGTAAATAATAGGGAATACATCTGCAAATAATTGAAACTGACTATTCAAATTACACTGTACAGCTTTAGTGRGTCTGTGCATCATAGGTACAACTGTAGGCAATTCCGTTCTTATAACGGATACTTTCCAAACACCAAAAGTTCCCACGCTGAGCGATATTGTTTACTACACAATTATGCATACAATCCAAGTCATACGTTTATTGTCATTCATACTCTTATTTTAAACCGAATATCTTNGAATGGCAGTATGGAGGTAGTTTCATGCCAACAAAAATATATATACTGTATATACTTCCTGAGCTTTCTTATATCTCCTAGATATAGGACAGACACTTCAAAACCTTATTCCTTATGATTTATTTTTTGACTGTCTGTTTATGAATGTGTTATCAAATGCATTTCTATGGGCTATAGTAGTAAAGGCACAAAATTATTTATTTTATCAAATAATAATTAATTATACCCCAAGACAAAATATTGAAGTGCCTTTGAACGAGGGTATGGTACACTGCTGGGTTTTTCACTCTCAACAGTTTCCTGTGTGTATCAAGAATGATCCACCACCCAAAGGACATCCAGCCAACTTGACACAACTGTGGGAAGCATTGCAGTCAACATGGGTCAGCATCCCTGTGGAATGCTTTCGACACCTTGTAGAGTCCATGCCCTGACAAATCGAAGCTATTCTGAAAAAAAGGGGTGCAACTCAATATTAGGAAGATGTTTATAATGTTTTGTACACTCTATGGCAACAAAAAAATCCATCTTGTTAAAAAAAATCTGAGTGGCTGGCAGATTAAAACAAAATCTACCTGCCACAGAGTCTGCTGGCGTACCGCCGTTTCTCTGGACCCCGTAAGGTATATAGACTACCTGAACCTGCATGACACGAGCTGTCCTCGCACTCTCTCCCAGCTTGGGTAGAAAGTTGTGCGTAAAACGAGTCTATTAATGACAAACAGTAGTCAGTCCAGCCTCAAAGCACCGGCTCATTATGGATTGTTTCATTATGCAGTGCACTACAGCATCTATAGCTATTTACCATACTCAGATGCTATTTATAAACCTTTTATAAATATTCCACATCAAATAGCCTAACAATGAGGGAAAAAGTTGCCGGCTTGAGGATAAATTCAGACACTATTTACTATTGACCTCAGTGGGTTTTGTCTGGCTAATAGCCGACACAAATGGGCTGCAATATTCAAGGTCAATTAAATTAAATCAAATTAAATCCAACTTGAGAGATCTGAAGCCTCCTTTTTTTTTGTGTGTGCAAATGTTTTCACCACAGCTTTTAGGTCCAGGTTGTGGACCCGACTGTTTTCTATACTGAGTATTGCCACCCCAGACAGTCCATCCAGAGGCATTGTGCATTATAGGTCCATTGGGCTGCACACCATTTAAACTTAGTCTTGAATGATGCATGCCAAGATATACCAAGATATAAGGGACTGTTGATATTGTAACCACACAACTCAAACATCAGTTCACCGGTATGAACCAAATCAGTTTTTTTTTTGTTTGTTGGTTCAGTCCCTCAAGAACTGTTGTCTGCTAAAGCTGATAATCTGTGTGCATCTGCCAATGTATTGTCTGTTCAGTATCCAGACGACCTGTCCCCAGAGCTTCCTATACACTTCATGTATATCCATAACGTGTTGAAACCAGCAATTAAGGAGAATGAGAGTCTCAATTATGAACGATGTTACAAAACTGCTGTACTCCAACTCCCTTCTACCCACTTTCCCCTGATGTTGCTGTAGTCCCGTGTGGCTCAGTTGGTAGAGCATGGCGCTTGCAATGCCAGGGTTGTGGGTTCATTCCCCACGGGGGGACCAGGATGAATATGTATGAACTTTCCAATTTGTAAGTCGCTCTGGATAAGAGCGTCTGCTAAATGACTTAAATGTAAATGTTAAATGTACGACAATCAAGCTGTCCCCCCTGTAACTGTCGCAGCTGCGGAGAGATTGTTTTCTAAACTGAAACTCATTCAGAACTAGGCCTGCCTAAGAAGCGTTAGGCTCTCGCTCTGATATGGGCTGTAGAACACCTGAGTAAGCTTCCCTCACTGCACTGGYGTCTTGGTAGCTTTGATCACGACATTCACCTGATATCCCCTTATACTTTCAATCAGTTTCCCTTTTTCACTGTTTCAGTCACATTCCTGAAGCAGAAGAAACATACACTTGGCTTCCTAGTACAGATGGAAATTAAAAAGGTTTATGAATCCTGAGGGTTACTGTCAAAATTATTTATTAATAAAAAATAAAAAATAAAAAAAGACATTGATGACATTCGAATGGGCCCCCAGAGCTGGTGGGTCCCCTGCTTTGAATAAAAGATGGCTGCCGTTTTATGGGCAATTGTGTTCTTATGTTTGTTTTTTCGTTGGTTAAGAGCTCGTCAGTAAGCATTTTCACTGTAAGGTCTACCTACACCTGTTGGTTAAGGGCTCGTCATTAAGCATTTTCACTGTAAGGTCTACCTACACCTGTTGGTTAAGGGCTCGTCAGTAAGCATTTTCACTGTAAGGTCTACCTACACCTGTTGGTTAACGTTGGTTAAGGCTCGTCAGTAAGCATTTTCACTGTAAGGTCTACCTACACCTGTTGGTTAAGGGTCGTCAGTAAGCATTTTCACATGTAAGGTCTACCTACACCTGTTGGTTAAGGGCTCGTCAGTAAGCATTTTCACTGTAAGGTCTACCACACCTGTTGGTTAAGGGCTCGTCAGTAGCAGTTTCACTGGAAGGTCTACCTACACCTGTTGGTTAAGGGCTCCGTCAGTAAGCAGTTTCACTGTAAGGTCTACCTACACCGTTGGTGGTTAAAGCGTTGTAGGGCGCAGACTTTTTTCACATGATGGTCTCGCCTACTACCTGGGTTAAGGCCGCGCAAACGTGTTTCACTGTAAGGTCTACCTACACCTGTTGGTTAAGGGCTCGTCAGTAAGCATTTTACTGTAAGGTTCTACCTACACCTGTTGGTTAAGGGCTCGTCAGTAAGCATTTTCACTGTAAGGTCTACTACACCTGTTGGTAAGGGCTCGTCAGTAAGCATTTTCACTGTAAGGTCATCCTACACTGTGTATTCGGCGCACGTGACATTTGATGTTGAGGGTGATCCACAGGTGTCCGGTACGCCAGTGAGTGTCTGGTGGACCAAAAAAGTTAAATCCCACCCGACGTTAACAACATTCTGAAAGAGTTCATGTTTTTACGGAGTTAACAAAAGTTTGTTTTCTTTACTCAGCGGTATACACAGTAGCAATTTAGTTTTTCCAACATTTGTTTTATGAAACTAAAACATAATTAAATGTAACATATTTTATATCCAAAATTCATATTCAATAAGGCAGATGGATTCACAGTTTATGGTTGTGACAATGGTGATTTCAATATTGTTTGTTTAAATCTCCAAAGTAGAGAACTTTCCAGACCACGAGGGCCTTGTTTCACTACATGTAAGAGGACATAACAGGGTCCTTTAGTATAAGCTGCCCTGCACATCTTTATTCATTTAGGCTCCATTCCAGCCATTATTATGAGCCGTCCTCCCATCTGCAGCCTCCACTGGTTCATATGCTATCTGGGGGGGCCGGACTCGGGGGGAGCCCCAAAAAGTATTATACTGTATATATACTAATACAGTACCAGTCAAAATGTGGACACACCTACTCATTCAGGGTTTTTCTTTATTTTTACTATTTTCTACATTGTAGAATAATGGTGAAGACATCAAAAACTATGAAATAACCACATATAGTAACCAAACGACGTGTTAAACAAATCAAAATACATTTTATATTCTTCAAAGTAGACAACCAATTTGCCTTGATGACAGCTTTGCACACTCTTGGCATTCTCTCCAACCGCTTCATGAGTAGACCTGGAATGCATTTCAATACAGGTGCCTTCTTAAAGCAAGAACAGCTCAATAAGGAGAAGAGAAACGACAGTCCATCATTACTTTAAGACAGTGAAGTCAGTCAATATGAAACATTTTCAAGAACTTGGAACGTTTCTTCAAGTGCAGTCACAAAAACCATCAAGCACTATGATGAAACTGACTCCATGAGGACCACCACAGGAAAGGAAGACCCAGAGTTACCTCTGCTGCAGAAGATAAGTTCATTAGAGTTACCAGCCTCAGAGAATTTGCAGCCCAAACAAATGCTTCACAGAGTTCAAGACACACATCTCAACATCAACTGTTCAGAGGAGACTGCGTGATCAGTCCTTCATGGTCGAATGCTGAAAGAAACCACTACTAAAGGACACCAATAAGAAGAAGAGACTTGGTTGGGCCAAGAAAACACGAGCATGGACATTAGACATGGAATCTGTCCTTTGATCTGATGAGTCCAAATTTGAGATTTTGTTCCAACTGCTGAGTCGAGGAACAGATGAATCTCTCATGAGTGGTTCCCACCGTGAACGGAGGCAGGGAGAGTGTGATGGTGTGGGGGTGCTTTGCTGGTGACCTGTCTGATCTTTTTAGAATTCAACGACACTTAACAATCATGGCCATCACAAGCATTCTTGCAGTATACCCATCCATCTGGTTTGTGCTGGACTATCTTTTTCCCCAACAGGACAATGACCCAAAACAAATCCAGGCTGTGTAAGGGCTATTTGACCAAGAAGGAGAGGGGATGGAGTGCTGCATCAGATGACCTTGCCTCCACAATCACCCGAACCTCAACTCAATTGAGATAGTTTGGAATGAGTTGGAACGCATAGTGAAAGACTCAGTATATGTGGAATCTTCAAAACTGTTGAAAAGCATCCAGGTGAAGCTGGTTGAGAGAATGCGAAGAGTCACAAAGCTGACATAAGGCAAAGAATGGGCGACTA